>NC_045439.1:19155859-19249243 GCF_002776525.5 Piliocolobus tephrosceles
GGAAGGAAGGAAGGAAGGAAGGAAGGAAGGAAGGAAGGAAGGAAGGATACACGGACGGAAGGACAGGAGGGAGGGAAGGAGGAAGACCCTGAGAAGTAAAGTCATTTCCTTTGACACTGGGCATGTCGCAGTGGAGGGACTTGTGTCCTGGTGGTCATTGGAAATTCAGTTCCACAGTTCAGTTTTTCCAATTCAGAAAAGCAGAGAGTCTGCAAACAAAATTTTATTGCAAACATATGGTAAGCTTGTTTAGTGGTAAAACCTGATCTGATTCCACTAAGTCTCTTTAGATTTTTTTTAATATATTCCACCTCATAAACATTTTCATAAGTTTTTCAGTAGAAATGTTACTGTGTTTGATTACTAAGCACTGTTCCAGTCCCCAGCTGGGGGTGTTATTTAATGTATACTGTATGTGTACCTTATTACATTTCTAAATTATGACCAACTTTGAATTACTAAAAGCATCCCATTGCCAAGGGTTTCAGATAAAGGACTGTGGATCTGTGTGAGTCCACAAGGGAACATGACATTAAGTCCACTTGCAGAGTTGCTTAAATCACTTGCTCAGGTGAAGCAACTCTCCAATTGTATACTGGGGGTTTGATTACAAGTGTTTCTAACCTTAAAATTGTGATTCTTCCCTCTCTTCAAAGAATTATAGTAGCAAAAGTGAAAAAAGTCAACAAATGTATGGTTATAAGTTTAATATTTGCTAAGCATTGCTCTAATTGAATTTACACATAATCTTTATGTAGTCTTGATGTAGGTATTATTTTTATCATAATTTTACAGATGAGAAAAAATCCAGGGAAATTAAGCAACTCATGAGAGATCACCAAGTTTGTTAATGTCAGAGGTGAAATTATGAACCTAGATTGTCATTCTCTACACCCAACCAACATACAGTACATTTAAGACAAGGATATGTCTAGGACATTGACTATAAAATGAGAGAACATGAAATCTCTTTGAAAAACATACATGAAAAAGAGGAGACAGAGAACAAAACAAAGAAGGCAACAAGGATGAAAAATGGGCAGAAATTCTTATTTTAAACACAAGGATGGTGGTATCTCAAGAGTATACCTAAGAAGGGGAGGCTTAGTGGTTAAAACCCAGGAGAGCTGCATGGATTATACCCATAGAACTTTGGGAAACTTGAATTTATCTGTTTTGCATAATTTGTTTATACTTTATCATGGGCATGAATTAGTTATTCTCATTGACTTTCTTTCCAAAACCTCTTATTAAAAGTTTCAATGAAATATTATTCTAAAAGTACTTTGGTAAACACACTGTATCGATATAAATAATTGAAATAAGGTATTCATGGAAATGTCTGGATTTCCCATACAGCAGAGTCTGAGGCAGCATGATGTGCTGTTGCTTGGCTGGCCAGCCCTGGAGAGCAGGAGTGATGGACAAGGGGAGTGAGGCAGAGAAAGTGAAAGAGGCAACTAAAGAATGCAGCTGATTTCTGGGTCTGGAGAACGTCTTCCAAAAAGTCATTTTGTCTCAGTTCAGTGAGGTGGGTGAGGGAAGAAGTAATCTACTGTTCTCATCTCCCACTGGTCAAAGTTTTGCCCTGCTGGGCGTCCATCAGGTTTCTAGCACTTCCAGGTTGAGGTTGTATAAACTGCAATAGGATCTTGCTTGTTGATGCTTACCTTTTCACATCAACAGAAATACTAGGGAGGTGGAGGATTATGTAGCCTAGGCAGGAGGTGAGGTGGAGGCAGGTGACACTTCCCTGCAATTGGTCGGAGTCCATGTGCAGCAAGACACTCAATAGCAGCTGGAACAAGAGACAGGCAAGAGAGACAGGATCTGAAGTCATTGGTGATATGTGGTCTAATGGGTCACCGGTGCATGTTAAATGACAGTTTCCAGACTATGACCTGCTGTACACAAGGTAACAATGTAAATAGGGAGCTATGCATCAGTGCAGTTGGGCAATAGGGTTCTCCAGAGAGAGACAGCGACAGCAACGGTACAATGAATGGATAGATAGATAGATAGATAGATAGATAGATAGATAGATAGATAGATAGATAGACAGACAGATAGATGGATAGATAAGGGGATTAATTAGGGGAATTGGCTCATGTAATTATGAAAGTTGAGAAGTCCCACAACAGGCTGTGTACAAGCTGGAGATGCAGGGATTCAGCAATATGGCTGGCTTAGTACAAATTTGAAAGCCTCAGAATCATGGAAGCTGATGGTGTAACTCTTAGTCTGGAGCTGAAGTCCTGAGAACTTGGGATGTGGGGTTGGTGGGCTACTAGTGAAAGTCCTGGAGTCCTGAGGCTGGAGAATTTTAAGTATAGGTGTCTAAGGACAAGAGAAGAAAGGTGTTCTAGCTCCGAGAGAGAGAGAAAATTTGCCTTTCCTCTGCTTTTTTTGTACTATCTAGGCCCTCAGCTGATTGGATGGTGTCTGCCCATCTTGAGGGCAGATCTTCCCCATTCAGGCCGTTGACTCACAGGCCAATTTCCAGAAACACCCTCACCGACACATCCAGAAATCATGCTTTGCCAGCCGAGACAGTAGAATCCTTACCTGCACTCTTTCATAGGAGTAGTTGCAAATTCTATATGACTATGAAGTTTAGAGATTATCTTTTTACCTAAAGTAACACGATCCGATAAAATTTTGTTTCATAAACTCTATAAGTAAATTAAATTTTCAGAAATGGGTTCTTATTAGATAATCTATCTTTCATTCTTTCTGTCCTTTGTTTTTTCTTGCAATTTGTAAGGAATTTCCTTGACATTTATGAAGTGACTGTAATAAACAAAAGGGAAAATTTATTTTGAAAAGCTTAAAACACATGAGTGGCTACTAATTGGAACCTTTGTGTTTTAGCTCTCTGGCATACCTGAGGACATTTTCTAGCAGAGATTATTTATTTCCCCTGGATTTTAATTTCTTTTGTGATGATCTGGCTATTTATTACCCTATCAAAGGCATCCTCAAGCCTGTAATCCCAGCACTTTGGGAGGCCGAGACGGGCGGATCACAAGGTCAGGAGATCGAGACTATCCTGGCTAACACTGTGAAACCCCGTCTCTACTAAAAAAAAAAAAAAAAAAAACAAAACTAGCCAGGTGAGATGGCGGGCGCCTGTGGTCCCAGCTACTCGGGAGGCTGAGGCAGGAAAATGGCGTAAACCCGGGAGGCGGAGCTTGCAGTGAGCTGAGATCCGGCCACTGCACTCCAGCCTGGGCGACAGAGCGAGACTCCGTCTCAAAAAAAAAAAAAAAAAAAAAAAAAAAAAAAAAAGAATGAGGGTCATTTAAGTGCTTGAAAATACATCTTTAAGATATACTCCCCCTATCCCCACCATAGAAATATCATGAGCCCTAGGGTGTCACTTAGAATCTTTACCATGTTGGGAAGACTCCATTGCTCCCACTGCTTGACTTTCTCCAGCCATCTTGGTAAACAGCACCTATTCATCTGGATGGAATGGACAGAAGCTCATATAGGAAACTGGGTTATCCTTGCAAAGGCCTAAATGAGATGATTGCCACTAGAAAGCACCAATTAAATTGAATGTTATAAGGGTGACAAGGTCAGGAGCTGTGCTGTGACCTAACAGATGCCCTCAGTGTGTGTTGTGAATTATGCCACAAGATCCCCAGCTGTGAGGTTTTCTCTTATCCGTGGACTGTGGGTTATATGATGCAGCACACTGGAGGCAGGATCCATAATACGGAAGTGAAAAGCCTGGGCTTTTGTGTAGGTTGAGCTGGGTTTTAAGAGCAGTTTCTCCTGTTTAAAATTAATCCCCAACAACCTCTGTTATCAAATTGTTACTCCCACCCTTTATCTATCTTGCAGAGTTGCAAGAGGATAAATGTGGCAATACAGTTAAAGTTCTTGAGAGCCCTCAACAAGTGGTTATTGGCATAAAGTTATCAAAAACCCAAATTTATGTAGATACTTCAAGAGCAAACAACCAAACTCATGCCTTTAGCAGTTTTTAAGGTTTTGATTCAATTCCTCTCTTTGTACAAAAAATAAAGAGAAAAACAACATTGCTGCCAAACAGGCAATAATCAGCTTCACAACCTTGAAAGATGCTTTTTAATTTATCATTTTCCACTTGCACTGAGAATACATTCACATGATGAAAGAGCAGATAAAACATTTCCTTGCTATTGAGATAATAGCAGCCACAATAATGTCCTATAGCCCAGCCTCAACTCTCTTGACAAATTTTAAAACATACTACAGACTCCATTGTTAAAGAACATGTATGCAAAATCAAGAAACCCAACACTTTTCAAAGTAAACCTTGGCCCCATCACTTGCTGTCAATTCTTTTTTTCTTCCTCTATGAATCCCAGAGCTAGTTCTGGAGTTACATGGTAATATCAAATCCTCATTTTGTGAAACAGCCTTTCCTTCTGCCCCTGAAAATCACTCAATGGATTCCCTTTGCACTTAGGATAAAATTTGAGCTCCTTTACATGAATTCCAAGGCCGTTCACAATTGTACCCTTCCCACATCATCAAACTCAAGTTCACAGCAGAAGCTTCATACCTAGGAGCTGTTCAGCAAATAGCTGGTGTCTGACTAATGATCTTCCTCTTATTAATTCACCTCTTGCTGTGTACTCGAGTCATATTAGACTCCTTTATGACACTCATCCTCCCAAACACACTCATAAGTCAAGGTCACAGCACATGCTGTGAACTCTGCCCCCTCCTTCTAGCCATGCTCCATCCCCTCTTTGTATTCTATACTACTCAAGACTTGGTTTAGATGTTATTTCAAGGAAGTATTCTCTGATTGCTGGTCTAGAATAGGTCCTTCCTCTATAAATGCCATATAGAATTTCTCACCATTTCCACTATTTCAGTTTACAGTAATCAAAGTTTTGCTATCTGACTTTCTGCTATGCAGCAAAATCCTGGTACATAGCTCTATGAACCATGGCTTTTTATTTTATGTATTTTGATACTTTGACATCTGGGACAGTGTTATCACTGGAGGGATGGCTCCTTTGGGGTTACCTAATTCCCAGAAATAAACTACTCCTAGCCCCTCTAATATGCAAATCAACCAATCCACAGGCAGCATCTTAGATCACCTTCTCTAGCAGGCTGTCACACTCAGGACCATTTCCAATCACTCAAAGCCATGTACCATACAACGAAGGACAGCTCTTCTGCCCAGAGCCTGCTGAACTTATTGAAACCTAAACTTTCTGCCCTGTGCTTCTCCTAACAGAAACCACATTAAAGACTCTTGCCTGCATTTTCACCAGCCCCCTCTGCCTCCTGTCAGACCGCAGCGCTTCCTTGTGGCCCCATGGGGTGGCCTGTCCCCTCCTCATGGGATATGTGAGTTTAACAAGCTATCTTTTCAATGGCAGTTGTCTCAATGTTTAAAAAATAATGAAACTTACATTTTAAGGCAGCAGAGATTTAACTTTTTTCTTTCACGTTGCATTTCCACTCCCTACTATGGTACCTGTAAAAGTAATAAATGCCAAATAAAGAAATAAGCACACACATATACATATATATACAAACACATTTCAAGTATTATTTATGTAATCAACTATGATAAACAAAATGTATAATATTTATATATAAATATAAAATGTTCACATTTCATTCACTAAACATATAAAATGTGAATGTTTTGATGGCAATTGGAACTTACTTCTCTTTGCCTAATTTCTATTAGTTATAGTTTTTACATTTTCTTCTAAATTGTGTACTTCCAACGTTGTAGTTTGCTTGTAACAGAACTACCCTTGTTCCCAAGTTAGAGACTTAATTCTTCATTCTTTGATGGCTCTTAGATCTTCATCCCTTGACAAAACATTTGATTGAGAATAAAATGTGTTTTATACTGACATATAAATACTGTCCATTATGATTGTAGTTAAATAAAATTAAATATAACTGCAATTGTCTTGTGATCTGACATAGTTGTGGGTGATTTACATGTAGAAATATTTTAGGAGATGAATAAAAGCAAGGACAGTCTATTTTGGATGTTCGGGTTGGCAACATTCATATCTCTGCTGGTCACACCTGCCATATGTTGGCTTCTCTTTCCTCCAACTGTTTTCTTTCCTAAGAGTGACTTCGAGGCAGGAGACATCACTTCCCACTTCTGGATCTGAGAAGTGCTCATGTTTGCATATCAGGCAGTTTGCCATTTTCCTGAAGTATCTCTATGCTGTGTTTTAGTCTCAGTATGCTTTCTTGTGATAGTCGAAATATTCATCAACTGAGCCACTTCCTCCAAGTACCAAAAAGCAAATGTTTTGGTTCCTTCAAATTTCTGTATCATGGGAATTTATACCCCCTGAGGAAGGCTGGCATGAGTGGATGGCCCGCCTTCTTTAGTGGGTGTTCACGCTCAGGGCCACTATCTACCATTTCCAATCCCTCAAAGCCAGGTACCAGACAACTCTGGATGTCCCTCTGCTGAACTTATTCAAACTAATCCTACTCAAACTAAGCCAATCCTAAACCTGCTACCCTGGATTTGAGTTGTTTGAGAAGGCAAAATGAAACTCTTAAGACCACACCACAGGCAAAAGGAAAGCTCTGTTGCCTGTACCCAATAAAAGGAACTTTATATCTGTAAGACCAGACCCAGAACAGAGTTATGTGCGGGGTAAGGCTGTTAGAAGTACAAACAGGAGCATCCTATTGGAGCTTCTTTTCTCGCTTATTTTTTGAACCCAAACATTGTCAATAACTGAATATCCCCCAAAGGTAAAGATTAACATTTCAGTTACCAACCAAGATATTATTTCCTAGGTTTCTCAGAATGATTTTCCTTGCTCCTTTCCATTTTCTGTCTAACTCTCATTTTTTCAGTCTTCTTTCTTCTCTTTTGATGCTGCCTGCTTGATACCTATCAACATGTATAAAGTCATTCCTTTAAAGTTTTAGCTACTTTAAATAATTAAAATAAAATCTCTTGGGGCAAGGAGTAATAAAAATGCAAGTCATGATTTTCACTTTTAATGATATGATTATAAATAAAATGAATATGAATAAGAGCCACTAAACCCACTGGGATGTTTTGTCTACTACCAAAGTGTTGTATTGGGGGTATTGCATTTTTAACATCGCCCCATTTGGGCCTTATAACAGTGTCTCTAGGTGTTACACATTCATCAACTTAGGAAACTATATATAACTATACATGCTGGGATTAATTCACATAGAACTTAACAAAATTGCCCAGGGCAGTCAAGTCAGAACCAGCATATCACAAGATCCAACCAGTTCATCATCTGAAAACACAGAAGCAAAACTAGATAAGAAAAGAAGTCCCAGACAGGAAAGGGGTGTGCTAAAGGTATGGAATACCCTGAGATAGTTGAATCTTAAATGCAGAAATTTTTGACAAAGTGACTGTAGCCTCAATCATGGTCCCATAGGAAGTCATTTGGGACATGTGTCTATCCCTTACCAAGATTTTTATTGATAGTGATGGGAAGTCTGAGGAAATTAAATCCACAAAATTAAATGTAAGCTATATACCAGAAGCTTTGAAAGCAAGCAAATTAAAAAGACGTGTGATTAAGAATTCACCCTGCATCTAAGATAGGCTGGCTACTCTGGACTGCCCTGCTTCCTCCTCACTTCATCCTATCCACTTCACTGAAACCACAGTTTCTAGACTTTGCCCTGCTGGCTAAAAAGTACTTTTTTCGCCCTGGCCTATAACAGAGATTGCTAAGTACTAATAGTATTCATTTTCTTCTGTTTGATTTTTTTTTTTTCCCTTGTAGAAAAACCTCAGATTTCTCTGAAGAGACAGTAAGTCCATCTAAATTCTTAAACACCTTAAAACACATTTGGCCATGTGACTGGCCAATAAGATCTAAATGAAAGCCTCTTAGTCCTTTTTGAAAGGTTATTGAAGCTGAGAAGGGTACTGTTTTGTACTCTCTAACTTCCTTTTCCCTGCTGCCTGTATTGGAGATGTAATGGCTGGAATCCCTGCAGCTATTGCAGACTAAGAGGTATGTGGATAATGGAAAACATTTGTGTGGAGGTAGAAAACTATAAGAAGCTTAGGCTCTGGTGGTACTATGCAGAGCTATCAAACAGTCCTAAACTGCTGTTCACGGAATACTCTTATGTAGGAGAATAAAATCTTAGTGGTTTAAAGCAGTGTAATAATGCTTTTTTCAGCTATTGGCAGCAGCTGAAAGCAATTTCCAACTACTATCAACCCTGGTTTCTAAATTCTTTGTCTTTGTAGCCTAACAGCCTAAATGCATTTCAAAAACAGCCTTAAAGTGTTCGCTTCCTATTTCCCACCCTTTCCAACCTTGTCTATTTCCTCTGTAACCAGCTCTCTGATTACTTTTTTTGTGTGTTTGTGACTCCTCTGGGTAGACATGACTTTCTTTTTTCTTTCTTCCTTCCTTTCCTTCCTTCCTTCCTGCCTTCCTTCCTTCTTTCTTTCTTTTTTTTTTTTTTTTTTGAAACAAGATCTCACTGTGTTGCCCAGGCTGGAATGCAGTGATTTTCTCTTTAAGTGCACAGTTTTTGCAGTCAGGACGATATGGGGCCAAATTTCTTGCTAATCATGTTATCTGGGACAATTCACTTAATGTCTCTGTGTCTCTGTTTCCTCATCTGTTCAGTGCGGCTGCCAATAGGGAGGGCTAGATGAGAGCATATGTGTAAAGAACTTAGAACTCAATAAATTAGTGCTCAATAAATTAAGCTATTATTTGAAATATTTTCACAAGGTTTGCACTCTCACTGTAAAATTTTATGGAGAATCATGAGTCTAGTCAGAGCAGTTTTACTTAATCAAGCAGACCCCTGTCTATCCTAAATCTCTTCCCTGAGGTGATTCCAGTGGGCCGTGTGCTTGACAGCCAGTACTTAAAGACATATGTCATGCCTTTTTTGAAGCTTGGTGTTTTTCCTCTGTGTGACTAAGGGGCCCCCATTTTTTCAAACTTTCTTCACACAACTTGCTTTAACAATGCTTAACACTCTGATTGAATTGATGATACTAAATGAGGGAAAGGAGGGAAACAATTTTGAATAAAAAATATTAGAAATAATTAATAGTGTAGGCCTTAAAGTCACTGGCTTTGGACTCAGGGGGACTTAATTGTGATTTTGAGTTTTTCTTTCATTAGCTGTGAGAGAATTATGCCACATAATTAACCTTTCCAAGCCTCAGTTTTTTTTCACCTATGAAGTGTAGATAATAATAGTTGTGCATAGATGGTAGTGATGGAACTCAATTGAAATAATGCACACGGAATACCTGGTGTGCGCCTGGAGCCTCTCATATGCTCAGTGAATCAGAACTATGAGTTCTGCTATGAGTAAAAGTGATAATGCCAATAAAGAAAATCAATAATCACACATCATGGGAGACTGATAGTTTATCAATCCATTTAAGATCTTCCAGATATGATAATTTATTTTTAAATTTTTATTTCACTAGTTTATGGGGATGTAGCTGGTGTTTGGTTCCATGGATACGTTCTTTAGCGCTGATTTCTGTGATTTTAGTGTGCCCACCACCCAAGCATTGTATGCTGTACCCAATAAGTAACCTTTTATCCCTCACATTCCTCCCAACCTTTGTTCCCGAGTTCCCAAAATTCATTATGTCATTCTTATGTCTTTGCATCCTTATAACTTAGCTCCCACTTACAACTGAGAACATACAATATTGGTTTTCCATTCCTGAGTTACCTTACTTAGAATAATAGCCTCTACCCAGTCCATGCAAGTTGTTGCAAAACACATTATTTTGTTCCTTCTTATGGCTGAGTAGTGTTTCATGGTGTATATATACAACATTTTCGTAATCCACTTAATGGTTGATGGGTACTTAGGTTAGTTCCATATCTTTGCAGTTGTAAATCGTGCTGTTACAAACATGCATGTGTCTTTTTCATATAATAACTTCTTTCCCTTTCGGTAGATACCCAGAAGTGGGATGGCTGGATTTAATGGTACGTCTACTTTTAGTTCTTTAGGGAATCGCCATAATGTTTTCTATAGTGGTTGTACTAATTTACATTCACACCAGCAGTGCAAAAGTGTTCCCTTTTCGCCACATTCACACCAACATCTATTGTTTTATGACTTTTTAATTACAGCCATTCTTGCAGGAGTAAGATGGTATCTCATTGCAGTTTTAAATGTGCAAGCAAGGACAATTGATACAATGGTATAAAAAGTGTTAAGAAATGGAGCAATAAGAAATACTAGCATGTTCATAACTACAAAACTTTTGGAAAGCTAGAGAAATGGAAATTCATGCCTGAGTTAGCACTTAAGCATCAGGATCATTTCTTCATTTTGTTTTCCCTTCATTCACCTGTTTTAGATTGTTTTATATCAGGTTTGAAGAGAAAATGTTTTGAAAAACTTTGAAAAAGCAGCAAATAGAAAGATCAATAGATTTAGAAAGATAGAGGATGATAAAAATGTATTTGAAATGATATAAACCTGAATTATTAAGGAGAAAAGAGAACATTATAGTTTTGTTTGACTTATTAGAATGAAACTAGGTTGGAGGAAGGAGCTCAGCTGCACTATATACTAGCACAAGCTCTAGGGCATATAGAGAGCAAACATTTTGACTATGTAAAAAATAAATACATATCAGTGTTCTCCGATCGCTTTCAAGTTGCATAGTCAACACTCCAAAGGAAAGGTAGAGAAAGAGGTTCCCAAAACCTCTTTAAAATACCTGCTAAAGATACCTTTAAATAAGAAAACCTTAAGTTTCATATCTCAAGAGAAACTTTCAGAAAGGAACCCTTTGCTTCTTGGAAAACTGAAGGAGATTTTGGATTCCCTTATGCTACAGCAGACTGGCAGGGCAGCCTCAAAGAGATGGAACATGGAACTGGTGATTCCTGGAGAAGAATCTCAGTATGAACTCCTGGGCTGGCGGGATGGAAGAGTTACAGAATGGGAGGACAGGATCTCAGTTCAAACCATTCCAGCTCCTCTCACACTGGCAACAGTTCCAGCAAAGTAAAATGTTTAAGGTTACCATTAAACATTCTTGGTAGAGCCTGAAGAGCAGAGAGATACTAAATAGAAACAATGACAAAGAGAATCCATATAGGAATTTGCTTATTCCTCTGAACAAGGAGGTTGCTCTCCCCTAATCTGTATAATCAACAATAATGAACAATCAAGAAAAGCCAGAAGAGGATTTTACTAGTCCATTTTCTTACTGCTATCAAGAAATACCCAAGACTGGGTAATTTATAAAGAAAAAGAGGTTTATAATCTGTATAATCTGTATATCAACATTAACAAATAATCAAGGAAAGCCAGAAGAGAATTGTATTAGTCTATTTTCTCACTGTTATGAAGAAATACCCAAAACAGGGTAATTTATAAAGAAAAAGAAGTTTAATGGACTCACAATTCCACATGGCTGGGGAGGCCTCACAATCCTGGTGGAGGGGGAAGGGAGAGCAAATGTACATCTTACATCATGGCAGGCAAGAGAGCATGTGCAGAGGAACTGCCCTTTATAAAACCATCAGATCTCATGAGACTTACTATCACGAGAACTGTGCTGGAAAACCTGTCCGCGTGATTCAGCTACCTCCCATGGAGTCCCTCCCACAACACATGGGGATTATGGGAGCTACAGTTCAAGATGAGATTTGGGTGGGGACACAGCCATCTCAAGTGTGAAACTGGGATGCAGCGAATTTTTATTCTAACCTTATGATGGTACAGTTTGAAGCTGTTTACTATGAAAATCTTTATACTTTCACAATAATATGGAGTACAATGAGTCTCAAATACCTGTACCACAGCATCAAAAGCCACTCACATGTTGCCATCCTTGGTTCATCTATTTCCTACTATCTTTTATTTTGTCTACTGGGGTATATTAAAGTAAATCTAAAGCATCATACAAATTTATTCTAATCATTTCAGCATGAATATTTTATATCTATCTGTTTATTTAGCTATCTACTATAACATGTAACAAATTTTTAAATAATTACTTAATATTATCTAACACGAATATTTACACTTTTCCAACTGTCTTATTTTATCTTTCTTATTTTACTTTTTATTTACTTTTTTTTTTTTTGAGACAAGGTCTCACTTTGTTGCCCAGGCTGGAGTGCAGTGGCACAGTCTCAGCTCACTGCAATCTCTGCCTCCCGGGTTCAAGCGATTCTCCTGCCTCAGCCTCCCAAGTAACAGGGATCATAGGCGTGTGCCACCAGGCCTGAATAATTTTTGTATTTTTAGTAGAGACAGGGTTTTGTCATGTTGACCAGGCTGGTCTTGAACTCCTCATCTCAGGTGATCCACCCGCCTCGGCCTCCCAAAGTGCTGGGATTATGTGTGTGAGCCACTGCGCCCAGCCAAAAAATCATTTTATAATTGGGTTCTTTAAATACAAATCCAACAACATTTACTCCTTTTATTTAGTTGTTACATTTTTATACCTCTTTCATGCATTTATTGTTGAAGAAATTAGATTAATTGTCCTCTAGATTTTTTTTACCTTCTGTTATTGTTTAACGTGTTCCTTGCTCACCTGCATTTCTTGTAGCCTAGAGATTTCATTTAAAGCTTGCTTTTCAAAAAATAAATAATACTTTAATTGTGATGCTGTGACATTATATTTACATTAAACCTCCTTCAAAGGCAAACAATGTCTGACATTTCAATTTTGATGGATCCAGGTGGTAACAGTCGGATCCCTTCATTATCAAGTTCCCCATTACTTTTATCTAATAGTTTACTATTGACTTACGGAGATTGAATGAACTGGTTATTTCATTCTATTTTTCCTATTTCTAAGATTTTCTTTTTCCCTATTTCTAAAATTTCTTTGCATTATCAGCTGGATTGCTATAAAGAAAAATTTCCCTTATCTATTAGATGACTTGGCTAACTTGAACCACAGTTCACATCAGACATTAAGAAAAGTTAGCATTTTATATTCTTTCCCTTTAATTCATCAACTTAAAGAGCAGTGAGTAGGTGACCTAGCAGACTCTGATAATGTTCAGAGAGTTTTATTTTTATTTTGTTTTTCTCTTGCTGCTTTTAAAGTATTATCAATTTATGATTTTAACAAATTGTATGACATTTAAATTGGTCACAATCATTATTAATGATAATCAATCATAAACAATTTAATCATAAAAAAATTCATGTTGGGCGTGGTGGTTCACACCTGTAATCCCAGCACTTTGAGAGGCCAAGGTTTGTGGATCACCAGAGGTCAGGAGTTTGAGACCAGCCTGGCCATCATAGTGAAACCTCATCTCTACTAGAAATACAAAATTAGCCGGGCATAGTGGTGTATGCCTGTAATACCAGTTGCTTGGGAGGCTGAGGCAAGAGAATTGCTTGAAGCTGGGAGGCAGAGGTTGCAGTGAGCTGAGATCGTGCCATTTCACTCCAGCCTGGGCAACAAAAGCGAAACTCTGTCTAGGAAAACAAAAAACAAAACAAAATTTCAAATACATGAAAAGTGAAAACATGTAATAGTGAACACCCATGATCCCAGAATCAAGCTTCAAAAACTGCAGACTCATAGCTGAACTTATGCCATCTATATATTCTCACTGCTCCTCCAGCCCTTTGTTGAAGCAATTCCACGTGAAGAAAACCCAGCAGGGGCCAGCACATGGCTTGGAACATACGATTTCCATGACTTGCTCCTGCGAATGGCCATAGTGCTAGATTTATAATTTTCCATTTGTTTTAGATAGTGAACATTACATGAATGGAAGTATCTAAATGTACACAATACACCAAAAAAGCAATTTTTTGTATTGTCTGTAACATCTACTTCTAGATTCTCGATTTCCACTCATTGGCAAAGGTTGTTAGATGTTGAGGGGAAGGGTTGAGTGAGTTGCCAATTAAGTACAACAATAACCTTCCAGTTTGAGTTTCTCCTGAGCTAACAGGATAATTTGATTGAATATGCAGTAAGTTCAAAGATCACTTTCTCTGTTAGGGTTTCCTTAGACTGAAATTGATGTACAGAAGCAGCTTTTCATTCCTCATTAAGTAGACAAGAGAGAGGAACTTTTAATTTTACAGGCATTGCTTGGGGGCTCTTTTTGGTCACTAGTGTCATGGTGTTGTTTTGCACTTAATCTACTCAGGTGCTATTGGAGTCTTATTGTCCCTTGGGTTGTCCCCACTGGCCACTGATAAATTTCCTTGTCCCTATCATATTTTTTCACTTTGGGAGGTCCCTGGTTATTGCGGCATCTGTAGCCTGACACTGTGTGTATTCAGACTATCAGTCATCTTTGCATCTATATGGAGCCTGGGAAATCTTGGCTGCTTTTTGTGAACCACTAGAGAATGTCCACTACTTTGAGAGGAGTCCCTCTGTGCCACTCATGTGGTCACTTTCCTCAATCAGTTTACCCTCCCACAAAAATATTTTGTAAGCACCCTTCATCTTTGGGGTTTCCTCTCAATTTATCTGAGGTTTCTACCTTGCTAGAAATCCCCTCTTCCCCATGTCTGCCAACTACATCCAGTCCAAAGAAGCCAGGCTCAAAGGGTCAATTTTAGTTGGTTAGTACAGTGAAGATAAAACCACAATTTCTACTACTAAAGATTTTTTTTAACAACAGTTATCTTTTTCTAATTCTTTACACTCCACAGTGAGTTCTATAGGCAAAACAAATGTGTCTTCACACCCATATCCCCAAAGATTGGCACAATACCAAAAGTATTTTGAAAATACTACACAGCCATTGAAAAGAACAAAGTCATGTTCTCTGTAGCAACATGGATGCAGCTGGAGGCCATTATCCTAAGTGAATTAATGCAGAAACATAAAACCAAATACTCCATGTTCTCACTTATAAGTGGGAGCTAAACATTGAGTACTCATGGACGTAAAGATGGGAACAGTAGACCCTGGGAACTACTAGAATGGGGAGGAAGGGCACAGAGGTTGAAAAACTATTGTGTGCTATGCTCACTACCTGGGTGATGGGATTGTATTAGTCCATTCTCACACTGCTATAAAGAATTGCCTGAAACTGGGTAATTTATAAAGAAAAGAGGTTTGATTGATTCCCAGTTCTACAGGCTGTACAGGAAGCATGGCTGGGAAGCCTCAGGAAACTTACAATTATAGCAGAAGGCAAAGGAGAAGCAGGCATATCTTACCATGGCAGAGCAGAAGAGAGAGAGATAGGGAAAGAAGGGGGAAGTGCCACATACTTTTCAAACAATCAGATCTTGTGAGAACTCTATCTCAAGAACAGCAAGGAAGAAGTCTGCCCCCATGATCCAATCACTTCCTACCAGACCCCTCCTCCAACATTGGGAACCACAACTCAACATGAGATTTGGGTGGGGACACAGAGCCAAACCATTATCAGAGATCATTTGTATTCCAAACTTCAGCATCATGTCATACACCCATGTAGAAAATCCATATATGTACTCCTTGAATCTAAAATGAAATTTAAAATTGTTTTTAAAAATATTTTGAATACAAAAATAGCTGATGGATGAATAAACTTTCAAAGGACTGTCTGCCTGCAGGGTCAGAATGCTTCACTCTCCTCTTTCTGAGGTTTCCCCTTCACTATGTTGCTGCCATCTTTAGGCACACAACCCTGTAGCACCAGGATGGCTCACCCACATTTCCCTTTACAGCAGGAGCTTTCTCCTGCTCTTCTCTTCATTAATCAGTGGAGTAATTCTTCTGTAGAAAGGTCAAAGAGATCTAACCATCTGTACCTCCCTCTGAGACATTTGTCTTTCCTCCCTAATCCTAATACAGATCGATTACCTCCTCTTAATATTCAGTTCAAGAAATATGTTTTCCTTTCTTATCCCTTGAACATTAGTGCAGAACGCCAGCCTTATATGAAATGTTCACAGTATTTACATGCAAATCCAACTTTTTACAGGATTTATAATGTTTGCTTAACAGGATAAGAGGTTTTCAAATCCTTAGATAATTTTAATGTTTTAGTAATTTACAGAAATTATGTGGTGAGAATGTATATTTTTGTAGACAAATAAAAATAGGAGGCAGTATAAACCATTGAGAAGCTCTGCTGAATTATCTTTTTCTGAAAGTATTGAGTGATTCAAAGCATGTTCTCAAATAATTTTCTTCTCTTTAAGAATAATATTTAGTTCAAAACTGTATTATGGAGACCTTTCAATTTGCAGGGCATTTTGTTAGAAGCAAGGAATACAAAGATAAATGAGTCTATCCCTGCCTTCACATAACTTTTATTTTAGTAAGAAAAATAGACTGGAAAGGATATCTTCATATCTTCATATCTTCAATATAGTAAAGCAAGTTTTTTCTTTTTTCTTTTTTCTTTTTTTTTTGAGAAGAAGTCTCACTCTGTTTCCAGGCTGGAGTGCAGTGGTGTGATCTTGGCTCACTGCAATCTCTGCCTCCCAGGTTCAAATGATTCTCCTGCCTCAGCCTTCTGAGTAGTTGTGATTACAAGTGTGTGCCACCACACGCTGCTAATTTTTTTGTATTTTTAGTAGAGGCAGAGTTTCACCAAGTTGGCCAGGCTGGTCTCAAAGTCCTGACCTCAAGTGATCTGCCCACCTCAGTCACATAAGGTAAGCAAATTTTATATCATGAATTTGAACTTGGTGTTGTGGGACTGCAGGAAGGAAGAAGTAAATCAAACAAGCAGCAGAGGATAAGAGAAGTTGTCTAAAGGTTAGGAGAATTATGATTTAGCCTGGTGACGTAAGGAGTGTGCTGGAAACTCCAGCAAAGGAAAAATATGAGCAAAGGCCCAGAAGAATAAAATAGCATGGTGAAAGGAAAAGTGGCAAGGGTCTGTTATGGGTGAAGTGCAAAGACCAACGAATGAAGGGTATTGGAAGGGCCTAAAGAGAAATGCAGGGGACAGTTACCAGAGAAGACCTCACCTTTGAGGATAAGCAGTGCAGGCATTATCCTGGAATATATGGTTGGAGTTCTATACATGTTTGGAGCCACAGAGGATATAGTTAGAAAGAAAGGCAAAGACCATACCATGGGCAATCATTTTTATGTTAAAAATGTTGAGCTTTAACCTATAGGAAGTATTCAGCCACTGAAAGTTTCAAAGTGAAAAAACGTAGTAAGTTTTGCTTTTTAGATTAATTACTCTGATCACATTGTAGGGGATAGATTGGAAGGATATGAATAGAAACAGAAATACTAGTTAGAAGATACTAACTAATAATAATGAACTAACTAGTACTAGTTAGTTTATTTTTACATAACAAGAGGGATTACTGTAGGCCTAAGGAATTGGAAGAACTGGAATTATGCCTTTATTTAGATTTTTAAAAAGTAAGATCTGGTAGGTGGAGAGCAAGTAGAAGACTTCATGGGAAAGAGGTATACGTAGCTTTCACAAAAGCAGAGGGGATGGAATAACATTGAGAATTTGGGGAATAGTGAGGGAACTGATTACCTGAAGCAGTGGCTTTTTGTGGAAAAAGAGCCTTGAAACCAGTGCAGCTTATTTACAAATATGTACCTATTTTGGAAAATATTCTCTCCCTCCCTCTCTCTCTTTCTCATCTATCTATCTATATATCATCTATAAAGTTCACTAATTCCAAGTTGAATCACAGAAAGGAAAAAAAGATGAAGGAGGGAATACTGTATAAAAGTAATAGCCTCTGTGATGTCCTGGAGGCAAATATTTGTAATTTTTTCACTTTTAAGTGAAGGATTACTCATCCTTGATATTCTATTCTGCACCTGGGACTGATTTCTAGTCACAGATACAAAAACCCAGGAGGAAGCTGGATAAAAGCAAAACCTCCATGACATACATGACCACACATGACAGCCACATGGTAAAACCAACAGAAAGGAAGCCATTCTAATTCCATTAGCTAAAAATGTCTCCTTAATAGGTAGCCAGACTCTGTTCTAAGAAAATATATCTCATGGGAGCACTCTGGGTAAAATCATATTCTATGAAATAATCACCAGACATGAAAATTCCTACAGGTTAGTTTGGAAAATTATTGCAACGGATGAAGTTGGTGTATATGCCAAATTACAAGCAAATTATTAATGAGAAATTGCATACATATACTTAAAATTCTCATTTTACCATTAACAAGGAAAGGAAATTCAATTTGAAAGCTTTCAATTAAACGTCAGTTAGGAAGGATTTCATGTGTTATAGGAAATTGAATCTTAATGCTTCTTAATTTATTCCACTAAGTTCTGGGACAATATGGATTAGGTAGCCCTCAGGAGCAAACGGAGTCATTCAGCGAGGTTGAGTTCCAGAGTGGTGCTTTCTGGCAGGCCTTTTGGCACACAGAAATGGGAACTTGATGGCCCATGAGAGCAATGGCCAGGTTTCTCCTTCAGTGAATCGGGAAAATGAGCTCCTTGGCTTAAACATCAGGAGTAAGACATTTACCTGGAATATTTCACCTTTTCATGGAATTTCAGCTTGTCAGCAACCGAGACTGATCAGGATTGGGAGGAGGAAGAATTTCACGTTGTATTCAGATGAGCCAGGAAAGAAGTTCAGCTCCTTCTGAATTTGACACTGATCAGAGAGGTAGGTTAACCCTCACCACCACCTGTATTTCTTTCCTTTTTCCATTCTTTTTGGTTGGGAATAAAAAAGAATTAAAACTTTGAATGTAACGACCTGATACAATAAATCTCCATTCCAATTCTCTACCTATCGATCTATCCATCCATCCATACATATATAAATAATATATATATATATACGCACACACACACACATACTAAAAAACCATCTGAAAATTCACCATATTGAGATTTTTCTGTTAAGATTTAACTGGTCGTTTTCCACTAGAGACTAATGGAGCTACACAAATTCAACCTGTGACATTCCTCTGCATTTAAAATATATCTATAACATGGTGTCTGTGGGCTCTCTGCTTAGAATCATTTATTTTTTGATGGGCCCAAATGATGAATAAAACATTATTAGCTTTCTCTTGTGTTAATTCTGGTTGTGACTGTCAATTTCGTGTGTCAGCTTGGCAAGGCATGTTACCCAGATATTTGGTCAATCACCAATCTAGATGTCACTGCAAAGGTATTATTCAGATGAGATTAGCACTTAAATCAATAGACTTTGAGCAAAGTAGATTACCCTCTACAACGTTGGGTGAGCCTCATCCAATTAGTTGAAGGCCTTAAATGAAAATGACTGAGGTCCCCCAACAAAGAGGGAATTCTATCTGCAGACTGCCTTTGGACTTGAAATGCAACATCAACTATTTTCTGACTCTCCAACCTGCTGGCCTGTCCTACAGATTTTGGACTTACCAGCTCTCACAATTGTGTGAGCCAATTCTTTCAAATCTCTCTCTCTCTCCTCTCTCTCTCTCTATATATATATATACACACACACACACACATACATACACACACACATATACATATGTAAAATACATATATATTTATGATACATATATATATGTATTTTTCCTTTATATATATATATATGGAAAGAAAATCCGATTTGAGAGCTTTCAACTGAAGGTCAATTAAGAAGGATTTCATGTCTTTCTCTGTCTGTCTGTCTCTCTCTCTGTGTCACACACACACACACTCATTTCATTGTTCTGTTTCTCCATAGAACCATGAGGAGAGACATTAGTGTATGTGTGTGCGTGTGTATGTCTTGTGGCCTGAGATTTAATTCTTGTCTCCAGATAGTCTCGATAAAGGGATTTTCAGACTGCAGCGATCATCCCAGTCACAGGGAATCAGGACACAAAGTGATTTTCTGGGCCCCACAACCAAAAATTCTGCATGGGTTTGTCAGGGATGAGGTTCAGGAAACCTGCCTTTTCTACCAAGTACCCTGAGATTTTCCCAGTGCAATTGTTCTACACAATTTAGTCAGAAGCAATGCCCTCAGGGGTGTCACTTTTCAAGATGGTATAGGAGATGATACATTATTGGTAACAAGGCTTTCAGAACAATAAAATATGCCCTCAAGTTTGAGTGTGGTGCTGGGGAAATACAATAGACCTTTTTTGTTGCTGTTTTCTCCTATATTCTGATTCAAACTTTTTAGGAAAAGAAAAAGTAACTTCAGAATCAGGTATATAAGATCCTAAACTCCATGTCACTTGTAGAAGCAAGTTAAAAATCACTGAATTTGTGTGACCCATTGACATCATCATCCACAGGACAATTTCTCTCTTGATTTGGAAGGATTAGAAGGGATTCTAAGTTACTCATGACAGACAGCCACCCACATTCAGCCTGAGCCCTTCTAATAGTGAGAAACTGAGTGCCTAATATGCAGTGTATAGTATTTCATGCTGTTAGTTCTTCCATAATCATTAACTCACTAAGTTGCCAAACATCTATAAAGCATCCACTATATCTCAAGTACTGGGGAAGACATGAGAACATAAGAATAAAACAGTTCTTATTCTTATGCAGTTCATCACCACCTAAATATATGAGGCACTTTACAGCAACACAAAGAAACCACTATAGAATGCTTCTAATCAAAGCTTTAAATGTACCAATCTTTTCCAAGTGATGAACATACTGAATTAAATAGTAAAATATGTATAGCTTGGATTTGCAAATAAGACAGATCCGATTTTCTGGATGTGACCGTAGTTGAGTGACTTACTTTTCCAAATTGGAAAATGGAGATAATCATAGTCTCTACCTCATAGAGTAAGTATGAGGGTTAACCAAGATAATGCCTATAAAATACTCCTACAGTGTCTGAAATATAATGAGCGCCTCATAAATAACTATTAAAAATGCATAAGCAAACTGTAATTTTCAAGTGCTATGGAAAGGAAAGAAATTATCTATTGACAGTTTACTACATTGCATGCATTTTGTACAAGGCATTTTACATACATACTGTAGTATGTATGTAAAGCAAGCAAAAAAGAGGTACAATTTATGCTGCCCTCTAAAAGACTAGAAATAATCAGACTGTTGTTTTCTTTATTTTTTCTAAACTGTGAATGGAGTAAAATGCATTAGTCTTCCTGAGAGATTTTAAGAAACATAGTGAGACATACTGAAGGTGTTTTAACCTACCACAATTATTTTATCATACAGAGTGAAATGGTGGTGCCCACAAATTCATTTTTACAGCATTGATTTTCTACATGTTAGCGTAACAACCAGCAAGCAACTGTCCCCAGGCTGTGATGAAGCACTGTGAGATGTCTTTCCCAGAAACAGTGTAACTTTGCCCTAAACCATCTGCCTCTTCAGGTACTACCTGTAGCCAAGCTATCACAATGTCATGTGTGCTGAATAAGTAGAGTATGGGGCTATGGAACTGACTGTTGCTAACTGGGCTAAAAAATTCCGACCTACACTTTCAACATTAGAGAAGCCATCTGCTTGCTAATTAAAATTCCCAGCCAGAGACTCTACTCTCTACCTAATAAATATTAATTAGAGCCTGCAGATTCAAAGCAAGAATTATCTTCATGTTTGCATTTCAGTTATTTGATTCATAACCCAAAGTAAATCCCCTGATTCTATGCATTATTATATCACTCACAAGTTTACGTTCAACCATCTAATCATCTAATCGTTCTAATATCTATGCAACAAATAATACCAACCGCTTATATATCTAAAGCAGTGTTCTGTGTGATACTGCAATGTGGAGACCCTCTTTAGATAGCAGCAATCACTGTGTTACATAAATTTAAAAAAATACACGCAAAACTTCTGATACTCATTTCCATGTGTAATGAGATTCTCTTTCCTTGAAAAGAAGAGAAAAGCTAGATTAAGTAGTTCACACAAAATCAGATCTGTAAGGTCTTTTGGGGTCTACCTTTCCTTCTGTGCATGAGATCTACTAACATCTGTTTAATGGCCAGTGACTCAGAAGAAAATTGTAACTGTTCATTCATTTGTATATTCAACAAGTAATTATTGAGTGCTTTTCGTGGTCCAGACACTGCTAGACACTACGTATGCGGAAATAAATAAGAGAGACGTGATCACTGGATTCCTAGAGTTAACAGCCTAGAAGCATAGGCACAAAGTAATCAAGGAGATAAGTAAATAAATACAAGTATTCGACAAGTATTCCGAGGGAAATAACCAAGATGCTGTGATAGAGACAGCTAACCTACATGAGCTAGACAGGTCCCAGAAGGTGACATTTAAACTTTCTATTTAAAACTGGAAATAAGCCAATATCATGAGGGTCACTGAGAGGGTCATATAAGCAAAGGGAAGAAAGGTGTGTATGTATGCACATGTGTGTGCATGGAAGGGGCACACAGTAGATATAAGGTATGATAAGAGAGTGTATGTGAAGGCTGAATGGGAAATTAATAACCTCTGAGATGTATTATAATTTATCATTCTCTCAACGTACCCACATCTGCTTGTCACTGTGTGAATCGTCAACAAATAACTACCAAGAAGTAAGGATGTTTATGTTAAGTGAGTCAAAAAGGAGGGAAGCCTTCCTCACCTTGATGATAATGGGGCTTCAATACTCATGTTAGTGTCATTGGCCCAGCTAGAGATTTTCTCTTCCAGGTGATCACCTGGTATAAGCAGGACTGAAGGACACATCACTAAGATGCAGGCTTGGTGTAGGATTTGCTTTATAATTCTTCACTGAAGCATGGTTCTTGGCTTCACTTCAGAAGGAAGCATTATTCTTTTTGCTGCAAGGCCACTGACCATGTTCTCATAAGGTCAAAGCCAGTGTAAATGGAACTCTATCCTGAAGCCACAAAACACAGTTTGAGTTTGTTTATATTTCAGAGCTCTCACAACTGACTTTCGCCCAAATCTCTCCTTGCTCTTTATTAGCCAGCATCTTGCTGGCTGGGTCGATAGCCTGCTTGAGAGCACATCGTAGCTGGAGGCACTATGCTCGGTTCTCCTTTGCTCCATGCTTATTTGCTAATCACTGCAGAGCTGGTATTCAGTCTGTGCCCTTCCCTCTAGAAAATAGATTCCTTTAAACTGAAAGAGTTGGCAGTTATTCTCTGATTCTCCAAACCTTGACCATTAATCTGATGATTAGATTTTGGTTTATAGTTAAAAATCCAGTGACTACAATGACCAATTATTTTATTGCCTTTATGATGTCGTGCACTTAATCCAGAAAGTTCTTCTGCATTGCAGTCTAATACAGCGATCCCCAAATTTTTTGGAATCAGAGAGTGGTTTTGTGGAAAACAATTTTTCCATGGACAGGGGTGGAGGATAAAAGATTTTGGGATGAAACTGTTCCACCTCAGATCATTGGGCATTGGTTAGATTCTTATGAGGAGAATCTAAATAAGATCAACCTAGACTCCTCGCATGTGCAGTTCACAATAGAGTTCATGCTCCTAAGACAATCTAATGCTGCTGCCTGTCTGACAGGAGGTGGAGCTAAGGGGGTAATTCTCGCTGGGAACCCCCGGTCTAATAGATTTGTGTCTACGTGTTCTTTTGCATAAACTAATCTTTCCTTGCCTAAAACACTGTCCCCTGTAGATCTAAATCCCAGGTATCCTTCCTGTAAGGTTTTCTGTAAGAGAAAGTGAAGCCAAGAATAAGTGAAGCCAGTTCCCTCTCAAAGTAATCTCTTTATTTTAAATGTCCTTTCTCTTATTAGCACTGACACTCACTAGGTAGTGATAACACCATCCATCAGCAGGATTTTTTCTTATGTGGCCCCTAATTAAGCTGTAAACTCTAAGGATGTAAGACTATATCTCCCACTTTGTTTTGCTCAGCCTTCTGTTCCAAAGGATAAGTGCTCAATGGCAGGCCTATCCTTACTACTTCCCTGTAAAAATTACACAAGTTCTGTAAGCTTTTCTGTAGTATTTATCACCACTGATGACTCAGTGAAATCAAGATCATGAGGTTTTAATTCAGATAGACCAAAGTCTGAAAAACAACAGTTCTGCTCATTAGCTAAGTCACCTTGGAAATTATATCCAGTGGCATGCCCATGAGTATCTAAAATTCTTTCTAGATTGGGGAGAATATCCAATTCTGAAAGTCCATGTGGGAGGTAGAAAACTGTTTTCAATTGGAGAACTGAAGGGGAACAAAAGTTCTCTCCTTTCTCACACCTAGCCACAGTGAGGCATGGATGAGACACGGGCTCCCATCTAGGACTCTGAATCTTCAGTCAGTGACACCAAGACGAAGGAGCAGTTAATAGTGAATTCATTGCATAGTGTCCAGTGGTGGCTGGGGTGTTGTCTAGAGCTATGAAGAACAAGTGTTGAGCAGAGGGGTCCTGCCATGCCATTCCTAGGTACATTCCTATGGTACAGGAACCTTTGCTATAGTTCCTGCTTTTAGACTCCCTTGATTTCCATCCATTTTCCAGGGTAACTTCTCCAGCCTTCGTGCTGTTTGCCTTTGCTGGTTAAGTTAAGCAGAGTTGTTTTCCCAGGTTGGCAACTAAAAATCATGACTGATAGGCTTCTTTAAAAAACTGAGATGATAATATCTGCCCCCTTTTTATTGAAATAAAATATTATTTATAGGCCAAGTGTGGTGGCTCATGCCTATAATCCCAACATGCCTATAATCCCCTGGAGACTGGGGCGGGCGGATCACCTAAGGTCGGGAATTCAAGACCAGCCTGACCAACATGGAGAAATCCCGTCTCTACTAAAAAAAATACAAAATTAGCTGGGCGTGCTGGCACATGCCTGTAATTTCACCTACTCGGGAGGCTGAGGCAGGAGAATCACTTGAACCTGGGAGGCAGAGGTTGTGGTGAGTCTAGATCGTGTCATTGTACTCTAGCCTGGGCAACAAGAGCAAAACTCCATCTCAAAAAAAAAAAAAAAAAAAGTATTTATAAAACATCTAACAGGGAAACTGTAACATGGGAACAAATCAATAGGTAATAGTTATTTTTAAATAATAACAACATCCTGATCATTTTGTCATTTGCCATTTTCTATGTCTTTACTCCAAATAACGAATATGTAAGCATCAACCTGTTTTTTTGGGAGTCTACAGATAAATTGTACTTTTTGTTGCTTAATTATTTTATTAAAATGCTTTGGCCAACTCCACTCACATTTGGCTTAGGCAAGCTCTTCTTAAAAGAGATGCTTGGCTGCATTTGCTGCTAGCCCATCTCCATACATCTTCTCAGCCCAGAGAGGCCAGGGAGCTTCACTTCCGTGACATTGTTGCTGCTCTTTTGTTGGTGAATGTTCATCACAGTCTGGAAGTGATGATAATGAAACTGTTGAACCTGGGCTATGTGATCATGGTAGGAAATCCATATCCAAGAGTTCCTGATGTCTTCCCAACCCCCTCATCTGACAGTTATCCATGTTTCCTCTAGATGCCCTCAGCACTAACTCTGTGCCATTCAGTGATAATATACCAGCTCCTACTTTGTGTTTTAGTTATTTGAGGTGCATTTGTTATCCTTTTTGGACAGAACTGTAAGATTCTTTAAGGTTGGATCTATGACTGCATTATGTAATACATACAATGCCTGGTATATAGAGAGTAACTGAAAAAAAGAATGATTACTTAAAAATTAAGGTAATTAGAAACTACAGAGAATTATGCTGAAGTATTGCTGGGATGTTCAGCATATTTTCCAGCTTTTATCTAATTTGAATACATTAGAAAATTTAAATAAAATTGTTAAATTCCTGGACAAATATAGCACATGCAATTTAAATCAAGAAGAAACATAATTTATGGGCTGGGCATGGTGGCTCATTCCTGTAATCCTAGCACTTTGGGAGGCTGAAGCAGGTAGATCACCTGAGCTCAGGAGTTCAAGACCAGACTGGCCAACATGGAGAAACCCCATCTCTACTAAAAATACAAAAATTAGCCGGGGGTGGTAGTGGGCCCCTGTAGTCCAAGCTACTCAGGGGGCTGAGGCAGAAGAACTGCTTGAACCCAGGAGGCAGATGTTGGATTGAGCTGAGATTGTGCCACTGCACTCCAGCTTGGGCAACAGAGTGAGACTCTGTCTCAGATAAAGAAAAGAAACATAATTTATGAATATTTCTATCACTATCAAAAGTCTTGATCAATGTTTCCATGAAGAGAACACTATGCCCAGCTGAGTTTTGCCAATGAAATCTGTTGATTATTGATAAACAATAAATTGCGTATATATAAAAATATACCATAAAGTTGATAAATAATAATCAATTTAGAATGATGGCTGACTATTAAGTCAATATACAAAAATCAAATGCATTTCTAGAGAAATGCACATCAACACCACAATGAGGTACTATTTCATACCAGTCAGATGGCTATTAATGAAAAGTTCAAAATAACAGATGCTGGTGAGATTGCAGAGAACAAGGAATGCTTGTACACTGCTGGTGGGAGTGTAAATTAGTTCAACCATTATGGAAAGCACTGTGGTAATTCTTCAAAGAACTAAAACAGAACTACCATTTAACCCAGCAATCCCGCTGCTGGGTATATACCCAAAGGAATAGAAATTGTTCTGTGATAAAGGCATATGCACACACATGTTCACTGCATCACAATTCACTATAGCAATGACATGGAATCAACCTAAGTGCCCATCAATGGTAGACTGGATAAAGAAAATGTGATACATATACAGCATGGAATGCTATGCAGCCATAAAAAGAATGAGGTCATGTACTTTGCAGGAACATGGATGGCAATGGAGGCTATTATCTTCAGCGAACTAATGCAGGAATGGAGAACCGAATATTGCATGTTCTTACTTATAAGTGGGAGCTGAATAATGAGGACACATGGATAGAAAGAGGAGAGCAACAGACACTGGGGCCCACTTGAGGGAGAAGGGTGGGAGAAGAACAAGGTTCAGAAACAAACAAACAAACAAACAAACTATTGGGTAATATTCTTAGTACTCAGGTAATGAAATAATCTGCACACTAAAGCCCTCAGTCATAAGTTTACCTACATAACAAACCTTCACATGTACCACTGAACCTAAAAGTTAAAATATTTAAAAAATGGTATAACATGCAATAACCTAGCATAATTATTTGAATATACTGATAGTAGTGAGTGATAATATTAACAATGAGATAATCACTATAAGGAATAAACTAAATACAATGTAAAAATATATAATTTATGAAGAATAGACTATGCAGTAGGAAAAGCAATTAAAGGGCCTGGAAAATCATTAAAAATTACTTTGCAGCAAATTTATAAAGAAGACCTAAAGAAATGGTGATAAATGCCATGATCATGACTAGACATTAATTTATAAGGCTGTAATTGTCATTTCTCCCTATACTGCTTCATAAATTTTATGTAATTTCAATAAAAAACAATCATAAGGTTTGAAATCAAGCTACTGATAAAAGTAATATACAAAAGCAACATCCAAAAATAGGATTAAAGAAGGACTACAGAAGAATAAGATTACCCAGTGCTTAGCCTGAGTTCCCTAGAAAATTTGATGTGCTCATGCTTCATGAATGGATATAATCCCAGATAAATATTTGTGAGGGAAAAACAGAAGTGTGGCAAGGAGGAAGAATTTATTCATACCCAAAAATAAAATATTAATTTAAAAATGTCTAAAATTTGGTAAGGGGAATGAATCTAAAGAGGTTGCATGAATGTAATGAATTGACTAAAAACACTGATTTTCCAGAATAATCCTTAGAGTTCAGGAACAAACGTTTTTCTCCAGGTTCCTTCTCCTCTTCTGTCTCTCACTGGTCAGATTGGTCCATCTAACTTTAACTTCCTGCAACTACTCCCTGGCTCTTCTGGACACTTCCTAGGAACTCCAGATGCCGCAACAGTAGCAGAAACTATAACTTGAACCACACTTTGGGGTGAGCAAGCAAGTGGACATGAGCCAGCAATCATCCCAAGCTGCAGGTTCTAACTGCAACCACCCAGGCTTAACTAGGCAAGCCAGTGTTTGCACATGGATGCAAGAAAATCTCAAAGTAACAAAACCTGGCAAGGAGGGAAACGCTTATTCTATGTTGGTGGGATTGGTGTAACTACAACAGAAATTGTAACTACTATGGAAAACAATGTTTCATCAATTTTTAAAGCTGAATATTTGTGTATGTCTTGACCTTGTTTGTAAATGTAAAATTACTTGTTTTTAAACACCCATAACAATGACAAAGATTGCTCGTAAGAGAAGTTTTCACAACAGCAAAATAATGGAAACAATTCATGATGAGTGGATAAAAAAGGCTTGTTATATTAACACAATAGAATAATGCAGCACTGAGAAAATGAATGAATTATATCTACACACAAGTTCATAGATAAATATAAGAATTATAATAACGGAGGTGGGTGGATCACGAGGTCAGGAGATCGAGACCATCCTGCTGGCTAACATAGTGAAACCCCGTGTCTACTATAAGTACAAAAAATCAGCCAGGCGTGGTGGCGGGCACCTATAGTCCCAGCTACTTGGGAGGCTGAGGCAGGAGAATGGCATGAATCCGGGAGGCAGAGCTTGCAGTGAGCTGAGATGGTGCCACTGCACTCCAGCCTGAGGAACAGAGTGAGACCCTGTCTCATAAAAAAAAAAAAAAAAAAAAAAAAGAATTATAATAAAGGAAACAAGCATTCTTTAGAAGATGGCATACAGTATACCAATTTTATAAGTATCAAAAAAAAAGCTTGTCATGATACATATGGAAACACCATGACTGTAATGTAAGTGAATGACAGATTCAACATAGTCTTCACATTCTAGCTCTACAGATGAGTGTTGCCATTATGATGCTCATTTTGTCACCTTCACTGGAAGACACCATCGCAGTGGCCATCTTGTGAGTCCTACAGTGGCCTCCTGGTTTTGTCTCCCCATTCTTTGCTTCCCTCCCAGCATACACTGTAGAGTACTAAGACAATTCTTTGAACCTCGACATCACACTTTTAAAAGACTAGCTTGATGTTAACTTTCACATGACATGAATAGAAAAGTTAGAAAATCTATATAATAATGCAATTCCATTACTCCTCCTGTGTTCTGTATCTTAAGGATTAGTACAAACGTCTTCCAAATTGCATGAATGAGTAGCATGGACAACATATATGACTCTTGCCCCACCTACTCCCATCTCACCTCTACTAAATTGCCAACTTTTCTCACCTAAAGCTACACAGTGTCTTTTGAATCTGTCTACTGTTCTCCATGTTTTTTCTGCTACTACTCTAGACAAGACAACCATGTTATATAGCCCTCTAGATTACTGCAATGTAATTGTTTTCCCACCTCCTCTTGCATGTCCCCGCAATATTTTCTTTACGCCATGTAGCAAGTTCCTTTTTCCCTAAACACAAAGTGAATTGCTCGCTAACTTAGAAGATTCCCCGTGGGCCTCAGGGTAAAATGCAACTTTCCCAAAACCTGCTGTACACCCCTGCTAGTTCATCTGGCCCTTGTGCACCCTTAGGTTTCATCTGTCGATATTACTCTTTGATTACTGCCCAGTTATTATAAGCTTCTGACTATTCCCATGTTTCTCTTGGTTGCCCATGTTTCACGTGCCTAGAATGACCTTCTACAAATCCCTGACTGACTACTTCCTGCTCCTTAGAATAACATAGCTTATACTTACCTCATAATGTTGGTCTCCTTAGAGTGATTACCCATATGTCCTACATATTCCCATACAATTTAGACTTATTCTTATCACATACTTATTGCCAGGTTCAGATCTTAGAAGCCATAAGCACTAAGAAGTCAACAGTTTTCTTCCTAGCCTGCCGTGTGTAATTCAAAATGAAAATGATACTGAACCATAAAGTAAGTACACAGAAATCTAACAAAGTGCTGATTTTTTCCCAGTATGACAATGTGCTTCTTACGTTGAAAAATAAACTCTGCAATTAAAAAAACTGATGTCCCTATATTGCTTTGACCCTAATGAAAAGTGACTTTTTCACTGAATAATTTACTATTGCATGCATTTACTGTAATGTTTTAAAATCATCTGTCTTCTTATATCTTTCTACCTCAAGGGTATAGATTATGCCATGGTAACTATTTGATCTCAGTGTCTGTCCCAGAATAGCTGCTCCATACACATTGTCAATGGAAGGAAGAAATAAATGAATAAATGGCCATAGACTGTCACATTTTTGCCTTGCAGCTAATAAAAATGACCTCTTAGTTTCCCAATTCAGTTGTACTATGCTCAGAAATAAATTTCACTTATGAGAACCAAGCCACCAAACTAAATGAGTGGAGAATTATTCCATGACTGCATTTTAAATATTCTTGAAATAGTATTCTTCCAAATGGTCTATGTTTTAGCCAAAATAGTTCAAAAGTGACTTCTAGTTTTTCAAAATTAACAAAAAGCCGTTAGAGATGGAAAACATTAGAAGACAAATAAACCTCACCTTTCCAAGTATTTTATTTTCCAAATAGGCAATCTAGAGGCATTGTTTTTAAATTTACCATAGTCCTCATTATCTACATGTGCATTAAAAAAATGCTCCAAATGTAGCAGCTTAAAGCCACAAACATTTAATTTTTAGTTTTAATTATCTCACAGTTTCTGTGAGTCAGGAATCGGGGGCAGCTTAGTTAGGTAGTTCTGCTCAGAGTATTTATGAGGCTACTATCAAGATGTTGGCCAAGGATGCAGTCATCTCTGACTTGGCTGGGTCTCACATGGGTATTTACAGGAGGCTTTGTCTTCTTGCACATGGGTCTCTCCATAGGACTGCTGTTCATGACATGGTTTCCCCCCAAAAGAGTAATGTGAGAGTGAAAAAGTGAGTGTGGGGTGTGTGTGTGTGTGCGTGTGCGTGTGTGAAAGAGAGAGAGAGACCTGAGACAGAACCTACAGTCTTTTATAATCTTATTTGTGAAGTAGCATATCATTAAGTCCTTTTTTTGGTCCTGGTACACCTCTTGGAAGGGGATTCACATAAAAGTGTGAAGATGACTAGGGGGTGATGTTGTTGGCCAGCATTGTGGAGTCTACCACAAGAAGAATTCTGAAGAAGTGTATGGCATGATCTGACTTATGTTTAATTATTCTGGATGCATTGTGGAAAATAAAATATAAAGAATCAAGAGTAGAAACATGTAGGCCAGTATGAAGCCATTGAAATAACTGAGAAAATAGATGATAGATTGTTGGTCACAAAAGGATGGTAGAAGTAGTGGTATTGAGAAGTGGGCAAGTTCTATGTATATTTTGAAGGAAGAAACAAGAAAATGTACTGAAGGACTAGATATGAAGTTGAGGAAAATAGAAAAATTAAAGACAAAGCCAGAATTTACTCTAAGAAACTGGATAAATTGTGGCAACTATTATACATACAAGTAACTAGACATACAAGTAACAAGGTCAGGTAGGCTGTTAAATCCACATGTTTTGATTACATGGGAGAGGTTGAGGCTGTAAGTATAAGAAAAACATGAATGATAAGATGATAACTGTAGTCATCATAGCGCAGAGGAATTTAGAGACACAGGGTGGATAATACAACACAGGAAATGAGTATAGAGACAGAAAACACAGAAGTCAGAGGGCTGAACTCTGTGCTACTCCCACAGATTACAGTTTTCCTTCTCTATTCATTTGCTGCCACCATTCCTTCTACTCAGAATGAATTTACTCACTTTCCCTAACAGAAAAGCACCCCTCCTTTGATATCTAACTCAGAATGCATCATATTTGAAATGTTGACTGGTTAGCCAGGGTTTCCCAGAGAAACAAAACCAAATTCTTACCATAAATCTACATATTTGTAAGGCATTGGTTCACATGATTATGAAGGCTGACAAGTCCCAAGATCTACAGGATGAGTCAGAAAACTGGAGACCTAGGAGAGCCAATGGTTTAGTTCCAGTTTGAGTCTGAAGGCCTGAGAACCAAGAGAGCTGATGCTGCCATTCCATTCTGAAGGCTGGCAGGCTCAAGACAAAGGAAGAACTAATGTTTTTATTCAAATTCAAAGTTAAGGACAAAAATGCCTATATCCTAATTTGAAGGCCATCAGACAGGAAGAATTTTATCATGCTTGGGGGAGGTCAGACTTTTTGATCTTCTCAGGCCTTGGCCTAATTGGATGAGGCCTACCCACATTAAGGAGGGCAATTGGCTTTACACAGCATACTGATTAAATGTTAATGTTATAGGAGAGAAAAAGTAATAACTTTCCTTCACCCATTCCAAGGGTCATGTCTTACACTCCTATTACAAAAGACAAATTAACAAGAGAAAAGCCTAATAGATTTTTAAAACAAAGTTTATGTGACATAGGAGGATTCAGAAATGAAGACCCAAAACCAGGGAAAAACTGAATTTTTATGCAAAGTCTGATGAAAAAAGTAGAAAAACATGCTTGAAGAAAAAGGGTATGATCTATTGGTAATAAACTGAAGGGGGAACACAGCAAGGCCTGTCCAGATTCTTGTTGGTCTCCAAGTATAGAGTGGGACTCATCTGGAACAAGGTTCTTACAACCTACTTTCAGGCAAGACAAGTCAGAGAATTCCTATATGACCACAGAAAGCAGGGGGGGGGGGGGGGGGGGAAGGTCAGAAATTGACCTTTCTAGATTTTATGGCTTACTTTGGGGACAGAAATTCTAGTTTCTATGTCCTGCTTAAAAGGGAGAAGAAAGGATGAGGGATGGTGGGAGAGACCTTGCTTCTGAGGTCCTTCTCATCTCCTTCAGTGCGAAGTACTCAGCAGGTCAATGCCAATGCACCATAGTCTGGAGTATTATTGTGTTCTCAGCCCTGACAATCTCATCCAGAAACATTCTCACAGATACACCCAGAAGAATATTTGACCAATTCCTGCATACCTCATGGCCTAGTCAAGCTGATACATAAAATTAACTATCACGTTGGTCTCTCATAGTAAGCTGAAAAACACCTCACTCCACCAAATTCTTGTACATTGTAATCCCTGGAACCTGAAAATGTCACCTTATATGACAGATGGGACTTTCAGTTGTGATTAAGTTAAGGGGAGATTATCCTAGTTTATCACGGTGGGCCCATGTGAGCACAAGAGTACTTATGAGAGGGATGTAGGAGGATGCAGACTCAGAGAAGGCAGCAGTGTAAAGATGAAGCAGAGATTGAAATGATGCAGTCTGAAGACAGAAGAGTCCACAAGCCAAAGAATGCAGGAGGCCACTAGGTGCTGAAGAAGATAACTTCATGGATTCTCCCCTCAGAGCCTTGGGAAGAAATAAGCTCTGATGACACCTTGGCTTTAGCCCAGTGAGACTGATTTCATAATTCTGGCTACCAGAACTGTAAAAGAATAAATGTGTGTTTTGTTAAGTCACTGAGTTTGTAGTAATTTGTTATAGCAGCCATAGCAGCCATAGGAAAGAAAAGTCTTCCTTTCATCTACCATTTGCATCTTGCCCTCACCTCACATAGTAATTATTTTAAAATGAATTCACTGAGGTAAAATTTACACATCATAAAATTGACCATTTTAAGTGTATAATCCGATGAGCTTTGGTAACTTTATCAGATCCCATAAACCATTACCATAAACCACTTTTAGACTATTCTCACCACCCCAGTAAAATCCTCCATGTTTATTGACAATTAATCCCTATTTCCAACCTCAACTCCAGATAATCAATAATCTACTTTTTGCCCCTATGGATTTGCCTTTTCTGAATATTTCACATAAATGGAATCATACAATATGTGGTCCTTTGTGTCTGGCTTCTTTTACTTACCATAATGTGTTTGATGTTCATTCATGTCATTGTACGTATCAGTACTTGGTTCCTTTTCATTGCTGAATATGTCCTTTGTGGGATATTCCATTGTATAGATATGCTACATTTTGTTTATCCACTTAATAGTCGATGATCATTTGGGTTTTCTGACACAGTACTTCAATATCCATTTATTCCTACAGGATTTTATACCCACTTCTTTATGGCATGCTACATGTTATCTTACAGTTGTGAACAGAGACAGAGGTACATTTGATTCAACTTTCTATGCTGAGGCCTACAGCTATATCTGGAAAATTGTAGGTATTTAATGAGCCTCCGTAGCAACTGTGTGCTGCTTACATGACCCTGCCTGTTAGTACTGCTACAGCCTCAGGAATCGTGGTCCATCTGGCCTCTACACAGGCAGCATTTCTGTTCCCAGCATTGCCTTTCTCCATCCACCTTCCATTTCTTCATGCTGGGCTTACTATTGTCAGGTTGTCTAAACCATAGTTTGCTCCAAACTTCCTTGTATATTTTCTTAGGGCAAAGGGCAATGTACTTTGGAAAGTTAAGGTCTAGATAAGGGTTTTGAAGGAAAATCTTTTATTTACATAAAAAAGTTAAGTGTCGGCCGGATGTGGTGGCTCACGCCTGTAATCCCAGCACTTTGGGAGGCCCAGGCGGACGGATCATGATGTCAGGAGATCGAGACCATCCCGGCTCACACAGTGAAACCCTGTCTGTATTAAAAATACAAAAGATTAGCCAGGCGTGGCTGCGGGCGCCTGTAGTCCCAGCAACGCGGGAGGCTGGGGCAGGAGAATGGCGTGAACCTGGGAGGCGGAGCTTGCAGTGAGCCGAGATCATACCACTGCACTCCAGCCTGGGCAACAGAGCAAGACTCCGTCTAAAAAAAAGAAAAAAAAAAAAGTTAGGTGTCTTTGTCATGTCCTTTCTCTAGGCCATGTTATAGATCTAACTAAAGAATATTAACAGTCAAAACATAAAAATAAATGCAAACCTTTCAGTCTCAAGAGCTCTAAGCATTTAAGAAGAGAAAAAAGATAAACCTTTGTGAGTTAAAGTTAAATCCTTTAGATGTTTCCAGTGTTCAACTTTGAATTCCAATAATCAGCACAGGATATTGGTGTATGATTTCTATAAGTCTTCGATGAATACTTCTTTTTAAGAATTTAGTTTATCTTTCACAGCATTTTAGTAATCACTTATGCTGCTATGAAAAGTGGATAATGGCCCACAATACATTCTGAAATAAAAAGAATGCAAGGGGAAATAAAGCGAGAAAACCTACAACACGAAGGTATTATCAATTCAGGCTCAATCAGGGTTCTCAGGTGGAATCAGTCTTAATTCAAAGGGGCCTCTCCTCAGAGATGGAGGCAAGTGATACTTTTCTGTGTGGCCTTTCAGAGCTTTTCATTCCACACAATCATAGCATATGCCAAGTATGAAAGCTGTGCTTTCGGAAATATGTAACAGGACATTGAAATGAGAAAAGGGAAAGAGGCAGAAAGACGTTTTATTGAAAAGCATATTGTAGAGCTTAGCTTAAAATTGGACACTTGCCTTTGATGGGTCTAGCTTTTAAAATAGGAAATTGATTTTCAGTTAACCAACTGAAAGAGAAATGCACAGCTACACTCTCGCTCTTAATTCTGCAGGCAGCCCTTCCTTCCTAACTGACTTTCCTTGTAAAGGCATTTGAATACTTTGCAAATAAAAAGTGCATAGGGTTTAGGCATGCTGTGTCCTGAGCGGTTCAGTCTAAATTTATATTGCTGTGCCTTCTGTTTTCCACAGGACTGAAAAAAAATCACTTCCATAAAGGTAGGATGCATTTCAGAGGAAATCATGTGTGCAGGCCCAGGCAGCTCTTTGAAATGTGACAACATGTAATAAGTGAATTACATTCTAGTGTATAAAATGTGACATGTGAATTAATTACTGAGGCTAACTTGATTTACATTAAATTGCCAGTGATTTGTCATTTGAAATTATCAATGAAAAAATTATTTTGGTTTATGACCCATTTCAAAAGAGGAACTTTAAGTAGGCAAGATAGTGCTGTGGAGTGGAGATACTCTAGAGATTTGTGCTTGTTTTCCTTATTCTGCTACTATCATCTCTTTGAACACAGGGACAATGTGTTTCTTCTTAATTTCCCCAGTTTCTAGCATAGTGCCTAACATACACTAGACTCTCAAAAAATACTCTGAATGAGTGATTGAATGAAAACTACCTGATAGCTGATATTTCGTTTCACAAGGATGTTTCTAAATCTTTAAAACTAAAATCAAATCCAACAATGTTGATTATATACACTCTAAATTGCCATAGATCCCCAATAATCATAAAATATGAAAACGAGATGTCAGCTAAATCAACCTTCTAATTGATGCAGCATTCAAATAAATGGTTATCCTATCTCTGCTTAAACCCTGCAAGTTATAGGAGATTCGCCACTTCGTGAGGAAGCCCACAGCATATTTGTGTAGCTCCCTTTCTTAAAAATATCTCACCTTGTATTGTGCTCAAATATAGCTGCCTACCACCTACTACCATTCTTCCCTCTGAGATAATACACATAACAAGATGTGAGATGCAACTATTTCTGTTGTATTGGAGTTTTAACAAAGACTCCAACAGATGAAAATAAAATAGTTGGTGCAAGGGACATTTATACACCAATGTAAGATGACGTAGCATGTTATATTAGGATGTAAGTGTGGCATTCAGGACATGCAATGGAGTTGGCTCCGAACTAGTTCTTTCCACTTTGGTCTGTCATCTGTGGCCCAGCTATTCAAGCAAATGCTAATAGGGTTCAAGAGGCACTATCCCCAAATATGGCTCATTGGCATTTCAAAAAATAGCAGAAATAAGAATGTCACTCTGAGTTTCCCTATTTTACCCGGAAGTAGATCATAAGACCTGGTAATGAATTGCTGATCTTCTGAACTAGGTCATAAGACCTTCAGGTGAGAGGTGCTCACTCTATACCCAGAGGAAAGGAACAAATTTACCTTTGTAGAAACAGGGACACAGAGAAGAATCTGAACAAACAGGCCTTGCTAAGTTTCCTCCAGTCTAGTACTATTAGATCATACCCCGTTTGTCTAATCATACTCTCTGCAACTGTCCACTTCATCAAACTTAGGCTTAAAATACACACGTTTCTCTGTTTCATGGGATCTTTATTTCTGAAAGCTGTCATCTCACATAAAACTTATTTTAAATATATTGTATGCTTTTCTCTTGTTAATCTGTCTTTTGTTATAGGGGCCTTAGCCATGAACATAAGATGGGAAGAAGATATGTCTCCTTCCCTACAGAGAAAATGTGTTGGCAGAGGCTGAAGAGATTGCAGAGTGAGAATTCTTTTACTTCAAGTTTTCAGAAACCTGTGCTTGCTATTATCTTCTTGCCATTTCAAGTCAAGTAAGTGGAGGCCTCAAAAGAGCCAAATAGCTTTATATGCAGTTCCTGGAGTCCGAAAGACAGAGAACCTGGCATTTAACTTTTGTCTGAAAGCTTAAAGCTAGGAAGCTATGACTAAAACACCTTTGTCTGGAAATAAAACAGAAAAAAAGGGCTTGCGCTGAAAATGGAATGAAAAGTCTGAATATTACATTGGTTTCCACCAAGCCAGATGTGGCCATCACAGAGAAGAGTTCTGTTGTTTCTTGAGAGGGACTCTTCCCTAGAAGAGTAACTAGAAATTAGAATGACTCTGCAAGAAAGGTAAGCTCCTGGAAACCAAGAGTTGGAGAAATTACAAAAGGCTAGTTGGAGGTGGCAACATCCTCATCACAGGATGGAAAATGGAAACACACCATGCCATGAGGCACCATGGCAGATTCTAACACTTATTAGTCAAGTGTACCTCTCCTTCTCTTTATCTCCCAGTGGGACCCAAAGCATCACCTACTAAATATAATGGGAGAAGAAGCAGAAAATAGAGGTAAACTTGACCATATCCCCTTCTCCTCCTGCAGATTTCTGAGTTAAAATAAGGCCCGATCTTGGGAAAATAAGTTTTAACCTGAATGATATTTAGGGACTTCATGTTGCCTGAAACAAGATTTTATTACCAGGAAAAACAAAAACAAAAAATTCTGCATGCATTGCCTGACTGTCACTGGGAAAGCTATGAGCCTTGCCCAAGATTACAGACAGATTTAGAAAAAACAAATTGAAAAACTAGATTTAAAATGGTAGCAGTGGAAAGGAATAAAGTTGTTTCCTGCTAATATGCCAGTAAACGAATTAACTCACAAATAGATTTGCACATAGAATATAAAATTCTTCTATATAGCCATTCTTCTAATATTTATTTGCATGTAAGTCTCTTACTATATCTTCATCTTTATTTCTATTTGTGGGTTAGGTGACTTGATGAGGGATGAATTTAATTGATGACATTTTAGGACAAGATGTGGAAGACTTTAAAGTAGGCAAAAAAGATTGCAGCACTTCCTTTTAATAGAATGCTGGGCATTGTCAAGAAAACAACATACGAATTTTCTGATTCTATAGTGATCTTTGCCTTTGATTATTTCACTTGGTTAATTTGTAACTCTGTAGAGATGAAAGTTAACTATTAGAAAGCTGATGGTAATGCAAATATTTCCTGCTATGTCTTTGCAAATGATTCCTGTTCATAGAAGTGCAAAATACTTTTTACAAGTAGACCATAAAAATTTCTGTCAATCAAATCCTCATTTGAGCAGTTTAAAACATCTTACCAATGCCCTCATTAATTGGTGAGTTATATGAATATTTACATGTTTACATGTTAATGTTATATATTTATTTTATATTTGTGTGAGAAGAATGACCTAACTTACTTTTTAAAATTTTATTTTACGAAAAGGCAGAGAGAGCTGGTAAAACGTATTAATCACTCAGAGCTTTGGATTTCCTTAAAGATAACCAAAGTAATGAAGGCTATCTCGTTGGGATCTGAGTGGAGAAACAATGTTGATAAGTGATTCACCAAATGAGGTACTCAAGGACAGTTACACTGAGCCAGAGTGTGTATTCAGGAAGTGGGGAGTAACCACTACTAGATGGACAAGAGTCGGCAGCATAGAGCAAGCTTTGTGGGATCTGGTAAACGTTATGAGAGAAAACCCATTTGCTCCTGACTGGTTCTCGCTGTGGTATGAGGGTCAGAAAAGCTGACTGAATTCAGAGGCAAGGGATTGGACAGATAGGCCTGATTGAAACCTTGGGTATAGCAGAAGGTTTCAGAGGCATTCAAACCCAGAGTGACTCTGTCTTGAATAGGGGATGGGTAAAATGAGGCTGAGACCTGTTGGGCTGCATTCCCAGAAGGGTAGGCATCCTTAGTCACAGGATGAGATAGGTCAACACAAGATACAGGTCACAAAGAACCTACTGATAAAACAGGATATGGTAAAGAAACCAGCCCAAACCTGCCAAATCTAAGATGGTGATGAAAGTGACCTCTGATTGTTCTCATTGCTCATGATATGCTAACTATAAAGCATTAACATGCTAAAAGACACTCCCACCAGCTCCATAACAGTTTACAAATGCCATGGCAATGTCCAGGAGTTACCTTATGTCTAAAAAGGGAGGAACCCTCAATTCTGATAATCATCTGCCATTCTCCCTGAAAAACTCATGAATAATCCAATCTTTATTTATTATATAATCAAGAAATACCCATAAAAATAGCTAACCAGGGGGTTACCATGGAGTAGCCATTTTTTAATTATTTTACTTTTTTAGTAAACTTGTTTTCACTTTACTCCGTGGATTTGCCTCAAATTCTTTCTTGCACGGGATCTAAGAACCCTCTCTTGGGGTCTGGATTGAGACCCCTTTCTGGTAACAAAGGTATGTCTTATTTATTTTTGTAGCCTCAATTTTTATCTCTTAGAACTTTACATATGCTGAACACTTGAAACATATATGTCAGACTGTTTCTTCCAAGTCTTCTTTTGTCTGAAACAAGAGAGTAGAACATCTATTATTCTAACATTTCCCATTTCATATGATAAATCACAAAAGCAATGAACACCCACAAGTAAAGATTTATTTCCTAATCATTTTTCCCTAACACTGCAAATTCCTCAAACATTTGTTTCCCAAGTTATTGCAGGCAACATTATGTTCTGTCTTTGCATTACATAGATCATTATCTTTCATTTGGGTCTCATTCCTGTTCACTGAGCCACTGGTACGTATTTTAGTATTTGTCATGGCAGCACACTATTTCTCCTGGTACTGACTTCTATATTCATCAGGAGACACTAGGTCATAAGTAGTAATGAACAGCTTCAAAATCCTCATGGCTTAACACAAACATTTTTATATCTAATTTACACTAATTTCTCTACGTGCGTAAGTGAGCCTCTAGAGCAACTGACCTCAATGTGGATTACCAATTTATGCTTCTTCAATCTTGTAGCTCTGCCATCTTAATGTGAGGCTTTCTTGAAATGATTCCAGTAAGGAATGGTAAATCTGGATAATTCTGCACTGCTAATTCAGCAGCAAGTCTCAAGAGTGATTTTGGTAATTTCCTTTAACAGCCCATTGTCTCAACTAGGCATATGCTCCACTTAGCTGAGGTTTGCTAGGACCTATGTGTTCAGAATACGGTTTTTGGAATGTGCTTAGATCTCTGAGTAGGGAGCACTACTTATCTCCAAATGGTATTTCAGAAGCTCAAGAGCGGGTCCTACAAAACTTGTGATCAAGGCCTGAGATGGGGCTGCCATCTAGCCTTCTCGAGTAAAACTGGGAGGAAAATTGAAGCTGGTCAGGACAGCACCAAAATAAGCTGGTGGTTGGAGCCAATAGCCAATGGGTGGAGCCTGACTGACAGGAACAATAAACAAAATCAATCAATCAATCAATCAATCAAATAAATAAATATCTCCCCATCACCATCACTTCAATCTTTGAATGCTCTTCTAACCTAAAAGCCAGTTGGCCAAGGTATCTGGTATGCATAGCTGGTAAGACTCTAGTCTTGTTTTTATAGAGTCAATAAAGGTGAATTTGAATTTGAAAGAAGTAGTAATACATAAGTAAACCAGCACAGTCCACCCCTTTGGCTGCTGAGCAAACTTACATATCATCCTACACATATTTTACTCTGTAGGAAACAAAATAACAATGACTTCCTCTACCTGATAAGATATCTTTATTTGGGCAAATGGAGAGGTTCTTATTTTCTTTGTAAATGAGATAAGAACAAAGACACCATGCATGGTCAGTTTCTTTTTTAGCTCAGTCCCAAAATTACTTGAATATCCTTTAACCCAAAACTAAATTATAAAGATAACTATCACCAATGAACTATTCTTATATAAAATAAAGCAAAACACTGAAAAGGGAAAATTGGTATATTATATATCAATCAACAAGTCATTCCTCACAATTTCTGCAACTGTGATAAGTTATGTGTGTAGTTACCAAAATCTTCATATATGCATTGTTTCTGTAGCTAAGAATAAAGCTGTAGTTTCATTTTGTTTTTACTTTACTTTTTTAAAACTATTAATTGCACTTTTTCTTGTACCTCCAGTTGCCTTGCTTCCCTCACTTAGTGGAATGACCCAAACCATTTCTAGAGTGTCTAATTGTTCTGTGGATTTGTTTTTATCGAATCACTGCAGTTTTCCCTTAACTTTTAGTATTGGGATATGGAAATACTGAGAGATACCTGAGAGAATCCCCTGGTTTCTAGATCCAGATTTCACTGCTCACATAGTGTAGTACCAACTCAATTTCCTCTTGATAAGCTGGATCTATCCTCTAGCCAATGCCACAACACCTACTAGAGCAGTGATATGAGAAACCCAAAATTATCAGGTGTTAATCTCATTTTTTAACTCAAAGGAACTATTGTTCTATCATTTGCTGGCAGGATTCCACCCTTAAGAATTAAGGGAGTCTAACCAATTGAGTTTAAACTTTCAATAAAAGATAGTAAGATTCACAAGTGGATTATTAGGTATAAGAGAGAGAAGCCACTCCTACTTCTACCCTTGGTTCCTTTATTATGGTTGTAAGGAAAATAGTATCATATGTTAATTACTTGTTTAAAGCATGCAACTCATCCTCTATGACACTAACATTTCAGAGTCTTTAGTTACTACTAATGTTAGATCTGAATCTGAGTCTTCAGTAGACCATTTCACTCTTGTGTCAGGTCAGCTACTTCTCGATAATGAGACACACAGTAATAACAGTAAATTCCTTGGGCATGAGCCCATTGTCCTGCTTCTGTGTGGATCTGAGTTTCCAGGACAGAAGCAATGTTGTAAGAGATGTTGTGGTAGTGAGCAAAATGTTCTGTAAATCCACGAGCTGGCAAAGCACTGTGGGCAAGGAAGATGAATGCATATCTAGAATGCATGTCTATTCTAGTAAGAAAGAAAAGTTGTTGCTACCTCCATGATGAAAGAATCCAGCAAGCAATATGCTTCTAGGTGGCTAGTGTGGGGAACAGTGACATCTGGGAGACCTCAGTGTTGATCTCTGTTGTGGTCAAGACAGGCATTCACTTGAGTCAGTAGACAGATTAGCCTTGGTGAGGACAAGTCAATGTTTCTGACTCCTTTATATCCTTGCTTTTTCACTTAATGATATAGTGTAAATATTATTCAATATATTGATTCTCTGAAAACAAAATCATTATTATTATTTTTTTTGAGACAGTCTCACTCTGTCGCCCAGGCTGGAGTGCAGTGGAGTCATCTCTGCTCACTGCAACTCCGCCTCCCGGGTTCAGGCAATTCTCCTGTCTCAGTCTCCTGAGTAGCTGGGACTACAGACACCTGCCACCATGCCAGGTTAATTTTTTTTTTGTATTTTAGTAGAGATGGAGTTTCACGCTGTTCTGTTGCCCAGGCTGGTCGTGAACTCCTGAGCTCAGGCAATCTGCCCACCTCAGTCTCCCAAAGTGCTGGGATTACAGGCATGAGCCACTGCGCCTGGCCAAAAGTATTTTTAATGAACATTTAACTTGTTTTCTGCTCAATTTTTAAAATAGCATCCTTTCTATATTAGCAAAAGGTAACATCTGTTTGAGTAAGTTGTGAGCCTGAGTCCCAATCAAATGAACTTTTTTCTGAGTTAAATACAAAGCAATTAATCTCTTTTATGGTTTGGGTTTCTAGAAAAATAATAGTGCTGTTAGTCTTAATTATTGGATGTTGTGTGCCTTTATTGCTTGCAATTTTATTCACCTGTATTGAATTGGGCTTGCAGTTTTTATTCTGTGTTGCCCCTTTCATTAAAAACACTATGACTAAGGTTTAACTAAAGTAACTTCAGGCTGCACCAGCCAAAGTTGAATTGACTTTGCACAGCTTGACTTCTTCACGTCTTTGGATAATTAGCTATGAACAGCTAGTTCCTGGGGCTTGTGGTCCATCAGGCTATTTTTAAAGGTGCTTATATGTCAAAGGAAAACACCACGGGGTATAACCCATGCATTGCCTTCTACCATTTTGTGTTTCCCCAGATTTTGAAAATAAACTCCAAATCCGTCTTCTATAGAAATACTTCCTAAAGAAACTTCTGCTCCCCATAGCATTTTGTGTACCTTACATTGTAACTAATCTTTTCATATGTAGCTACAGGTTATGTTTTCTTTTATTGTTGCTGTTGTTATATTTATTTTGCTCTTCCTATCACTCCCTTAAATTCTTCAGTTAGCCGTTTGTTTCTATGTTGTGAGCTCTCAAGTTGAGGGTTTTGGTTAAGTAAAAATGGTATTGGACCAAAGACCACTGACTTCAAAATTACTTACATTGACAATGGAGATCCTCATTTACATCATATCAAATGACTAAATATTTCCAAAAAGAATTAAGTCTTTAATAACAGACTAACATATGTTAAGGTTTTTGTGTATTGGAGGTTATAAATGTTGAAGAGGAACCCTCCAGAAATGTATCATAGCAGACTTATAACTATCTATTCATGTAATTAACAGGCTTGGTGTTGTCACTCATAGTTGAACTTTGTATTTCTCTTCTTATTCTCTGTCCTCCTCAATGCCTTGCCCAAATTGTTTTACATGGTAGGCCTTCATCTAACATTTGTCAAATATACAGTAACTTATTACATGTTTCAAAAGTTCTACTGAATTAAAAAATGATTATATTGACAGACTTCACATTCTCAACTGATTTTCTAATCTGTTGAACAAACAAATAAGCAAAGCCTCCTTTGACAGCATTGCTTTCCACATCAGAAATGTGTAAAGGAATGAGACATTATCATGACTATTCCAAGAAAAGAGTATATCAAGAAAGAAAGAATGTACACTATCTGGTGTCTATTTGATAACAAGAAAATTTTAATCAAAGAAAAATGTCCAGATTTTGAACTAATATCTTTGGGGTATTTGTCAACATCATGTTAATATGTTAATACTAGGGTGGGCTAGCAAATGTAACAAAGAGAAGACTTAGAATAACAAGTATTGCAGGTTTCCATCTTACAGCATATGATCACCATGGCACCTACTCTTGCAATCTCATCTCTCTCCAACTGCCTGTAGTTATTTGACATGGAATTGGAAATCAGATGAAAGGTTTTCTGATAACAGAACATATAAATTAAATATACTATGAATTTTGTTATTGATTATTAAGTGAGAATTTTATCATACACTGTTGTACTTTCTTTTGCTATTTTATTTTACTAATAAACTATATGCTGATTAAATACACTGAAGTTGATTTATATGTCTTTTGGTTGCCTCCTGCATTAGTTCGTTTTCACACTGCTATAAAGAACTACCCGAGACTGGGTGTTTTATGAAGGAAAGAGGTTTAATTGAATTACAGTTCTGCATGACTGGCGAGGCCTCAGGAAACTTACAATCATGGTGGAAAGTGAAGGGGAAGCAGGTACCTCCTCACAAGTGGCAGTAGAGAGAAGGGAAAATTGCCACTTTTAAACCATTAGATCTCCTGAGAACTCCCTTGCTGTCATGAGAACTGCATGGGAGAATGCACCCCCATGGTCCAATCACCTCCCACCAGGTCCTTCCCTTGACACGTGGGGATTACAATTTGAGATGAGATTTGGGTGGAAACACAGAATCAAACCATATCATTCCATCCCTTACCCCTCCCAAATCTCATGTCCTTTTCACATTTCAAAACCAATCATGCCAGCCAGGTGTGGTGGCTCACACCTGTAATCCCAGCACTTTGGGGGGTGGAGGCGGGCAGATCACGAGGTCAAGAGATTGAGACCATGCTGGCCAACATGGTGAAACCTGTCTCTACTAAAAATACAAACAATTATGATGGTGTGCCTGTAGTCCTAGCTACTCAAGAGACTGAGGCAGGAGAATTGCTTGAACCCAGGAGGTGGAGGTTGCAGTGAGCCGAGATCATGCCACTGCACTCCAGCCTGGTGACAGAGTGAGACTCCAGGCCACCCCCCCGCCAAAAAAAAAAAAAAAAAAAAAAATCATGCCTTCCCAACAGTTCTCAAAGTCTTAACTCATTCCCTCATTCTAGCATTAACTCAAAAGTTCAAATCCAAAGTTGCATCAGAGAAAAGGCAAGTCCCTTTCACTGATGAGCCTATAAAATAGAAACAAGTTAGTGACTTTCCAGATGCAATGCAGGTACAGGAATTGGGTAAATGGTCCCACTCCAAATGGAAGAAATTGACCAAAACAAGGGGCCATAGGCACCAAGCAAGTCCAAAATCCAACAAGGTAATCACTAAATCTTAAAGCTCCTTTGACTCCATGTCTCACATACAGAGCATGCCAATATAATGGGTGGACTCCCATGGACGTGGGCAGCTCTGCCTCTGTGGCTCTGCAGGGTACAGCCCCCATGGCTCATTTCACCAGCTGGCATTAAGTGTTTGTGGCTTTTCCAGGCACGTGGTGCAAGCTGTCAGTGGATCTACCTTTCCGGGCTTTGGAAGACAGTGCCTCTCTTCTCACAGCTTCACTAGGCAGTGCCCCAGTGGGGACTGTGTGTGTGGTCTCCAACCCCACATTTCCCCTTTGCATGGCCCTAGGAGAGGTTCTCAATGAGAGCTCCACCCATGCAGCAGACATCTGCCTGGACATCAAGGAGTTCCCATACATCCTGTGAAACTTAGGTGGAGGCGCCTGAAGCTCAACTCTTGTCTTCTGCACACCTGCAGGCCCAACAATATGTGAAAGCCACCAATATTTGGGGCTTGCATCCTCTGAAGCAATGGCCTGAGCTATACCGTGGCCCCTTTGAACCAAAGCTGGAGCTGGAGTGGCTGGGATGTAGGGCACTAAATTCTGAGGCTACACAGAGCAGCACGGCCCTGGGCCCTGGCCCACAGAACCATTTTTACCTCCTAGGCCTGCAGGCCTGTGACGGGAGGGGCTGCCATGAAGATCCCAGAAATGCCCTGGAGACATTTTCCCCATTGTCTTGGTGATTAACATTTGGCTCCTTCTTACTTATGCAAATTTCTGCAGCAGAAAAAATAGGTTTTTCTTTCCTACCTCATGGTCAGGCTACAAATTTTCCAAACTTTTATGTTGTGCTTCCCTTTCAAATAAAAGTTTCATTTTCAGGTGATCTCTTTGTGAATGCATAAGACTGAATGCTTTCAGAGTCAGCCATATCACCTTTTGAACACTTTGCTGCTTAGAAATTTCTTCCACCAGATACCTTAAGTCATGTCTCTCAAGTTCAAGGTTCACAGATCTCTGGCACAGGTGCAAAATGCAGCCAGTCTCTTTGCTAAAGCATAGTTAGAGTGACTTTTGCTTCAGTTCTCAATAAGTTTCTCATCTCCATCTGAGACCATCTCAGTCTGGACTTTATTGTCCATATCACTATCAGCATTTTGGTCAAAACCATTCAAGAAGTCTCTAGGAAGTTCAAAACTTGCCCTAGTTTTCCTGCCTTCTTCTGAGTCCTCCAAACTCTTCCAATATCTGCCTGTTACCCAGTTCCAAAGTTGCTTCCACATTTTCAGATCATCTTCATGAAACTACCCCATTCTGCCAGTACCAATTTTCTGTATTAGTCCATTTTCCCACTGCTAAAAAGAACTCCATGAGATTGGGTAATTTATGAAATTAAGAGGTTTAATTGACTCACAATTCTGCATGACTGTGGAGGCCTCAGGAAATTTACAATCATGGTAGAAGGTGAAGCGGAAGCAAGCACCTTTTTCACAAGGCAGCAAGAGAAAAGAGATCAGGAAAAACTGCCACTTTTAAACCATTAGATCTTGTGAGAGCTCCCTCATGATCACAATAACAGCATGGGGGAATCTGCTCCCATGATCCAATCACTCCCCACCAGGTCCCTCCCTTGACTTGGGGGGATTACAATGTGAGATGAGATTTGGGTGGGGACACAGAGCCAAACCATATCACTTCCTTTCTCCTATTTCCAATTTCTGAGTTGTTATAAGCTTGGTTAAATTGTTGAGGAGGGAAAAAGATAGTTTATTTTCTCTGGTCTACGGGCTCCTTGAGGAAAGATGTTGTGTTTTATTTATTTTTGTATCTCCAGGGTCTACCTAAGGCCTCTTGCATATTAGTGGCTCAATGCACAATCTTAAAATGAAAAGAAAAATAAACAATTGTATGACTGGATGTACATATGGAGTAACAAATATATCTAGATTAGTACTATTAAGGATTATCTAAGACAGTCATGAAAATAAATCATGGTAGTGACAATTAGAGGGGTTAGCGTTGTAGGACTGCATAAACTTGAATTTGGAGTCCTCTCTGCTATTTGCTTTGAATAAAGTCAGTTGATGGGCTCTACTTGTGTAACTATGTGGTTATAATCTCAGTCTAGAGTAGAAAGGACTTAGGTTTTTGTCTTAAAGGGAATACAGACTGGATATAAGATGACTAGAGAAAGACATAGCCATAGATATACTGAAATTGTGGGACAGCCTAAGAGCTCTCCTTTCTATGCATAAAGTCTTGGACTTTTGCAGCTCTGGATAAGTTATAGGAAAGAGAAGTGAGGCTTTATAATCAACATTGGCTGCTGTAATATTGAGCTGGTGGCTTTAGTGCTATCATTTGGACTTTTGTTCCTAAATCACAAAGATTTCTTCAGCATGTGAGTGATGGTATCACAGGTGAATGGCTACAAATGAATGTCTTGGTCACACTGATGGTAGTGACAGGGGTCTCTGATACTTTGCATCATGTTTTAAGACAATATGCTCACCTTTTCAAATGCCTAAGAAATTCTGATATCTTGTTACCTTTGGCCAGCTGACCCTGTTATGAAGACTAATACAATCAGTGGTTTTGGCTGCTTACTCGTACTGGGTGGCATTCTCAGAGTCACCCTAGGATTTGGAAGATCTACAGCTACCATTCTCACTTCTGGTATGCCTAAATGCAGGCACTGAAAGGCACTGAATTCTTTATGTTGAAGATACTATACCAGTGGGCAGTACTATAAAACACCTATGACAACAATTTCAGGATGAACCACCTATGCTCAGATTTTCCTCATTTGCTTTCCTTCTATTTATACAGAGTTGTAATTCCCAACAAGCAGCACTGGCCTCCCACATTATTTATTGTTTCAATATAGGGGACAATTACATATAATTAGCTGGATGACACTACTCATTTGCTGGTGGAATTTGCTATGAATGCATTTGCTGCTTCTGGGAGTTGCTTTCTATTTCCTGAACCACTGTTCTTCTGCTGTTTAGAGAGACTTACCTTTTTTTTGCCCTTATTTATTGCTTCATTGGTCCAAGGCAGAAGGAAAGCATATAAAAATCAGTATGTAGCTGCCTGTGAATAACTATCACAGGAAGCAGGGAAATTGCTGCATACCAAGTAGAAACCACATAAAGAGGCACAGGGTCAGTTTGCAACAACCACATATTCATTTGTGAGTGAAGAAATCTAGGGAAATTTGTCAGTGCCTTGTACTATTTTACGAAAATCATTACTTGATGGCATGGAAGATATAAAAATCATGTAGAATCTTATTTCTCCATCATGATGTGTTCCACATAATTTGACTCATCAGCTGGCGGAAGGTTACTATCTTGTAATAAAACTTTAAATAATTAGCATTTTCTAAAACATATTTTCTAAACTCTATTGGTCTTTCTCCTGCTTTCTTAAACAGAATTTACAGAATATATTGGAAACTATCGTGAAATTCTCCAGAACAAGAACTTAAGCTAGACTCTGCTCAGAGGAAAGACTCTTCTACTGAATCTTAAGGATATGAGATAAGTATCCAGTATTCCTGAAGTCCCGTTGGTGTGGCCGGCACTGTGTACATGCAAAGTTCTTTAATAAGTTGGGTGGAACACGCCTTAGTGATCTGTTGTTTACAGTGGTCTGCTTTAGGCCATAGCAGCCTGTCTTGCCATTCTGCATGTGCAAGTCTGCATACTCATTCTTGTTGAGGTCTCCCACAGGGGTTTATCTTGATCTCCTACTTGGCTTCCTTCCATGCCAGATTTTTACCTTCTTGGTTTCCCTTATTCATAGCTCCTTTAAACTGTGATCGTATTTACCCCCCTGTCTCCTGGGCTAACTTCCTGACTTCAACACAGTAATCTTACCTTAACCTCTCCATGGATTGTATCTCTCATATATTTTAGAGGAGATTATCCCAAATGCTTATAATTAGTTATAACAATTTACTATTTGTTCATTTTTCACATTGGCAACCAGAAAATTATAAGAAGATCAGAAGGTCTTTCTTTTTCATTCAATTGAGGATACTACAATCTCCTTTCCTCCTTTAGGGCATTGAACATTATTGAACCATTCCTAAGGATTATAGAATACGATGTATGGGGAAGTTAGAAAGAGTTATAGAAATTATATAACTGAATACTCCCATTTTACTCATAGAAAAATGGAACCCAGAGAACCAAAGCAATGGACCCAAAGACACAAGAAACTACTGGAACTGGAACCCATGCTTCCTAATTTTGGCTATTGCTTTTTCCAAATTCTGATTTTTTAAGCCTTGTCTCCTAATTTCTGGTATAGAGTATATTTCCGGTTCCTGCTTCTATATTCTTCCTCTCTCTTTTGTGACTGTTCTTCTGAGCCTTAATATCCTTAGCAATGGTTACCTTCCAAGAATTAAAATAGAGAGTCATTATCTACTTTGATAGTAATTATATACTCACATATCTGAGACCCACAAGCCAAATCTCTATTATACAGGTTTTTGTGTTAAAAAGTTCTAAATATGGTTTTCCATCTTTACTGGCTTTGTTAGTCCCCTTTCTTTAGTTAACCGTTAGAACTTTCTTACTTAAATGCCTCATAATTTATACATGAAGTGTTACAAGATTATGCATTCTACAACCAAAACTGAATTTACCAATATTTTTCATTGCAATCTATGTATTCCAAATTCCTACACAGATTACAGCTTTAATAATTATCCAAAAATAATGATGGAGATACTGTTTGTATCTGAACTTCTTTCATTGCAGCTATCTGGGTGATTCTATAGGAAATAAAAACAATAATAAATTAATTGGTGTATGTGAGTCTTCTAGTGCATAGAGCTTATACCTGCTATGTTAGATTAAATTTTGTTGGCAAATTATACTATCCACAGTGTAGAAAAAGAACAGACTCAATTTCACTAAGCATTTCACTGGTATTAATTCTGTTTCTATAAGGCCAGTTGGCTAGACATACTTTCTAAAGATATCAAAAACATTTCCTACTAATTAGCCTCCCCATATTTTCCCAATATGGACAAGAAACTAAAAATTATTCAATACATATTTGATGACCCTCTGAGACTACAGAGTAAAAGAGATTAGTTCAAATCCAAGCTCTGCCTAGTTCTGTAACCTCAAAAATTTATTTAATGTTTTTATGACTTTCCTTATTCATAAAATGTGAACAATAATAATACCCAATTTATTGTGGGAATTAATCGAGGGGGGACACCTAAAGCCTACAGCACAGTTCTTACTTGCAAGATGAGAAATAGAAGCTTTTTATTTGCTTAAATATTGTGAAAATCATAAGATTCAAAGTAGAGTCACTTGGGTTAATTCCTGACAAATGGAGCCAGGGAAGGCCAATAAAGGAAGTGCTCTCACTCAGGATTTGCCTGATAACAGCAACTATCACAGAAATTTTTGCAAACCACAACTTACTACATGAGTCACACAAGGACAAGTAGTGGCACAAGGACAGCTAGCCAGTTATACAAGAACACTTGCCTGTTTCAAAAACTCTCGCAAACCCAACTCAAAGCTAGAAAGACTTAACCATAACTTTAAGATTACATGTCTTATCTAGCAACTACTGACACTAACCAATCAGAGCTCACCAGCTCTTATAAGATGCTGCCAGTGCCAGTAAGCTTTCTCTGAAAACAACGTGCATAACTAGTCTTTCCTGAATAAATCCTAATCTTTTTCTTTGTTCTACAGACCTATCAGAGATCACCCTGGTCTGTATGTATGTCCTGGGTTGCAATCCCACTTCTTGTATATTACTTGCAAACACAACCTTTTTGCGGACAGGTTCATCTCTTTATGTGGAAAATATTATACTTCTCTAAGTAACATATAGCAGATAATAACAAATAATAAGGCATTGATTCAATTTGATGTCATAAAATACAAAAAGAGTGTTCAAAGCACCATGAGAATGAAAACACAAAAATTGGCATAGATCTTATCTTTAAGGAATTTAAAAGCAAAAATATTTAAAAATATTTTCTTAATGCTTTCCTTTTTTAATACACTCTGGAAACACTTGGTGTTTATTATTTTGGATTCAGTCTCTCACTGGGACAATATTATTTTTCATCATTCACTTACTCCCATTCCCATTTCTCTCCCAATTCAAAGCCACTTGGCACCATCACAAAATCATTTCTCATAGAGAGTGTTTAATTTAATTTTATTTTATGAGCACAGTCTGCACACCTTTCCCTTAGCCAGAAGTCTTACCCTTACGTCTGTCATGGGGAAGTACGAAGCGACATGGATGGCACAGGATACAACTTCACTTCTATTAACACAACTTGAATTTTCAGTACTCTTCACGGGTAAGCACACACAGTTCTTTAGCTCTGGTTGTTAAGAACAGCCCTTTACCTGAAGCCAGAGCACAGGAAAATATTCAATAATGCATTTCCTATGCCCCTGAATACTGGTCTGAAAACAGAGAAGTTAAACACTTTGTTCAATCATTTATTAAAATGAAAGTAGCCCCCTGGGGCTGCAGGAACATGGGGAGCCATTGCCAAGTTCAATTTATTTTTAGCTGTTGTCAATTGCACATGAAAAAGACCCTAGTGTGCAGTCCTGTCCTGTTGACATTTCCACTAGGTAATTTACCTTGTGCTCCACTCTCTCTGGAAAATCCTCCAGTTATTTTGTGAGATAAACAATAGATGCCTTTGCTTCAGTGAACTTTTGCTTGAGTTTAATGACCTGCGCTGACTGGATGCAGTTTCCTCACTTCTGTGAAAAAGAAAATGCTATTACTAACACCCCTTTGCTTAGAAAGTGCTTCTTAATGTTCAGTTTATTTTAGCTTTGGGGTAATTCTATGCATTTGCTTCTCAATTTTTTTTCCCCTTTCAATGGATCACAGACACCTACATTTGAAAGTTTTAGTAGAAGCCAGCATGGCCTAATGGGTGAGCTCAAAGACTACACAGTAGGGCAGTCTACATGTCAATCCGAGCTCCACCATCTGCTAGATATACGATCATGAACTAGTGACTTTCCTGACTTAAGACCCAGTTTCTCTAGCCAAAAATAAGGCAAATAATTATATTCATTTTATACTTAAAATAGGAGAAATTAAATGTGATAATCTAGAGTTGCTGTAGTACCAAAGCATACTAAATACTCACTAAATATTTGCTATTGTCAAAATTACTAATAATAAATATTAGTGATTTTCATTATTAATATGAATAGTACAGTGCTCTAGGTAAGAGATTCTGCCAGAATAAAAGTTAGTAACCACGTTTCTGCTTTTTTTTTTTTTTTTTTTTTGAGACAGAGTCTCACTCTGTCACGCAGGCTGGAGTTTAGTGGCGCGATCTCGGCTCACTGCAAGCTCTGTCTCCCCGTATTCACACCATTCTCCTGCCTCAGACTCCTGAGTAGCTGGGACTACAGGTGCCCGCCACCACGCCCAGCTAATTTTTTTGTATTTTTAGTAGAGATGGGGTTTCACCGTGTTAGCTAGGATGGTCTCGATCTCCTGACCTCGTGATCCGCCCGTCTCGGCCTCCCAAAGTGCTGGGATTACAGGTGTGAGCCACTGCACCCAGCCCACATTTCTTTCTAAAAAGCTTTTACTTCCTCAAAATTGAAGGGGAAAAGAGCCGGAGTTTTGGCTTGCGTGCACGTGTGTATATGTAGTATGTACTTATTTTATCACTTGAGCATAACATACATCTAGAAAATCAAACAAATCATGAGTATACGCTCAATACATTATCACAAAGTAAACATATCTGTATAACCACCATCTAATTTTGCACCAACCTAATAGAAAGTTATCAGTACCTAAGAGGCCCTTCATGCTACATAATCACTAGTCCCTCTATCTCACCTACAGGCCATTAATATCTTAACTTGTAGCACCCTATATTATATTTGCCTGAATATAAACTGGGATCACATATAATACACATTATATTGTTTTTGGCAATTTTTACTCATGTTATAATTGTGATTTTTTTTTTTTTCTAAGATGGAGTTTCACTTGTCGCCCAGACTGGAGTGCAACGGTGCAATCTTGGCTCACCGCAACCTCCACCTCCTGGTTTTAAGCAATTCTCCTGCCTCAGCCTCCTGAGTAGCTGGAATTACAGGTGTACAACACCATGCCCGGCCAATTTTTGTATTTTTAATAGAGTTGGGGTCTCATCATGTTGGCCAGGCTGGTCTCAAACTCCTGACCTCAAGTGATTTGCCCGCCTCAGCCTCCCAAAGTGCTGGGATAACAGGCATGAGCCACTATGCCCGGCCTAATTGTGAGAGTATCTTAAATGTATTGCCATCTAGTCTTCCTTTGTATCATTTTTTCGTTCTAATGCTGATGGACATTTGAGTTCCTACCAGGTTTTAGTTATTTCATACAATGCCAATGAACACTCCGGCATCTACTTTTTGGTAAACATGTGGTCATACATCATTTGAGAATATGACTAAATAAAATAGGGTGTATGTTCAACCTCAGTAGACACTTTAAAACTTTTCCAAAGTGGAAGTGCCAATTTCCTGTTTCATTAGCAATATGTGGAAGTTTCCACAAGCTTGTCTACACTTAGTGTTGCCAGTCATTTTTATTTTCACCATTCCAGGAAATGTGTAAGGATATTGTATTGGTGATTTTCAACTTCATTTTCCTGACAACTAAGTTAAACATCTTTTGGTATTAACTGGATGAGTATCTTGTTTTTTGGATCTTTTGTTTTAGTGTTTTGCCCTTTCTTTAAATTGCATTATTCATTTTTATACATTTGCTTCTTATATATCCTTGATATAAGCCCTATTTTGGTTTTAGTGTTGCAAACTATCTTTTTCTACTCTGAGGCTTGCCTATTCACAGTCATAAGGGTACCTTTTGAGGTATGGAAGTTCTTAATTTCAACTTAACCTAATTTATCAATTATTTTCATTAATGTTAGCTTTTTGGAACCTGTTTAAAAAAAATTCCCCTACCTAAGCAATAAAGATAGTCTTCTGTTATTACCCAAAGCTTTTATTGTTTTACTTTTCTACCATTACATCTGTGATTCACTGAAATTGATATTTGTGTCTTTTGCAAGGGGGTTGTGAAATGTAATTTTTTTTTCTCATATGGATATTCAACTAGTCAGCACTATACACCATTTATTGCAAAAACCGTTCTTTCCCATTGCTCTGTAGTGCTAATTTTTGTGTATATCACTTGTCTGCATATGGAGGGACTGTTTTTTACATATGTCTATCCTTATATGAATACCACATTGTTTTAATTAGTAATCTTTACAAGGTTTGCTATCCAATAGAATGAGTCCTAACACTTTATTCTTCTAAAAGATTGTCTTGACTCTTTTTACCCCTCTGCATTTCCATATAAAGACATTTATATATTATGGAAACTTTCAAGCATATGCAAAAGTAGAAAAAAAACATAATGATGTCTCATGTACACATCAACTTCTTTCAGCATTTATGAACTTACAGTCATTCTTGTTTATTTATACCCCCATCTGTTCTCCGTCACCAGATTATTTAGAAGTAAATTTGCCATATCATATGATTTTCTATTTAAATATTTCCAAATATAGCTATAAAAGAAATCCTTTATACACTTATGTGAATATATTATACTACAAATTTATTTTATACCAAATATTTACTCAACATACAAATTTACCTAATTTTATCATTTTATACATTGTTTTTATAGTAAGTTCGAATTAGGATTCAATGATTATATACTGTAATTGGTTGAGATATCTCTTAAGTTACTTTTAAACAACAGGTTACTCTAAGATCATCTTTTTCCTTTTAATTAATTAATTTAAGAAAACATATTTTTTTTTTCCTTTGGAGTTTTCCACAGTTGTAGTTTTAAAAAATTGTTTAAAACTAATTTTAATGTGGCCGGCAAGATGACCGAATAGGAACAGCTCTGGTTTGCAGCTCCCAGTGAGATCAATGCAGAAGGCAGGTGATTTCTGCATTTCCAGCTGAAGTACTTGGCTCATCTCATTGAAACTGTTTAGACAGTGGGTGCAGCCCACGGACGGTGAGCAGAAGCAAGGTGGGGCATCCCCTCACCCGGGAAGTGCAAGGGGTCAGGGAAGTTCCTCCCCTAGCCCAGAGAAGCCATGAGGGACTGTGCCATGAGGGATGGTGCATTCCAGTCCCAGACACTACGCTTTTTCCATGCTCTTTGCAACCCACAGACCAGGAGATTCCTTAGAGTGCCTATGCCACCAGGACCCTGGGTTCTAAGCACAAAACTAGGTGGCTGTTTGGGCAGACACCGAGCTAGCTGCAGGAGTTTTTTTTTTTTCATACCCCAGTGGCACTTGGAACACTGGTGAGACAGAACCATTCACTCCCCTGGAAAGGGGACTAAATCCAGGGAGCTAGATCCCACCCAGATCTGTAGTTCAGCAGATCCCACCCCCATGGAACCCAGCAAGCTAAGATCCACTGTTTTGAAATTCTCTCTGCCAACAAAGCCGTCTGAAGTCGACCTGGGACTCTCCAGCTTGGTGGGAAGAGGGGCGTTTGCCATTACTGAGGCTTGAGTAGGTGGTTTTCCTGCCACAGAAAGTTTGAACTGGGAGAAACCCACCTCAGCTCCAAAAAGCCACTGTAGCCAGACAGCTTCTCTAGATTCCTCTTCTCTGGGCAGAGCCTCTCTGAATGAAAGTCAGCAATCCTAGTCAGGGGTTATAGATAAAACTTTCATCTCCCTGGGACAGAGTTCCTGGGGAAGCAGGGTCTGTGGGAACAGCTTCAACGGACTTAAATGTTCCTGCCTGCTGGCTCTGAAGAAAGCAGTGGATGTCCCAGCACAGCGCTTGAGCTCTGCTAAGGGACAGACTGCCTCCTCAAGTGGGTCCCTGACCCCCATACCTCCTGACTGGGAGACACTTCCCAGCAGGGGATGGCAGACACCTCATACAGGAGAGCTCTGGCTGGCATCTGGCAGGTGCCCCTCTGGGACGAAGCTTCCAGAGGAAGCAACAGAGAGCAAACTTTGCTGTTCTACAGTTTCCGCTGGTGATAACTAGGCAGACAGGGTCTGGAGTGAACCTCCAGCCAACTCCAGCAGACCTGCAGAAGAGAAGCCTGACTGTTAGAAGGAAAACTAACAAATAGAAAAGAATAGCATCAGCATCAACAAAAAGAACATCCACACAGAAACCTCATCCGAAGGTTACCAGCATCAAAGATAAAAGGTAGATAAATCCACGAAGATGAGGAAAAACCAGCGCAAAAAGCCTGAAAATTCCAAAAACCAGAAGGCCTCTTCTCCTCCAAAGGATCACAACTCCTTGCTAGCAAGGGAACAAAACTGGATGGAGAATGAGTTGGATGAATTGACAGAAGTAGGCTTCAGAAGGTGGGTAATAACAAACTCCTCTGAGCTAAAGGAGCATATTCTAACCCAATGAAAGGAAGCTAAGAAACTTGAAAAAAGGTTAGAGGAATTGCTTACTAGAATAATCAGTTTAGAGAAGAACATAAATGACCTGATGGAGCTGAAAAACACAGCATGAGAATTTCATGAAGTATACACAAGTATCAATAGCCAAAGGATCAAGCAGAAGAAAGGTTTTCAGAGACTGAAGATCAACTTAATGAAATTAAGTATAAAGACAAGATTAGAGAAAAGAGAAAGAAAAGGAATGAACAAAGCCCCCAAGAAATATGAGACTATGTGAAAAGACCAAATCTACATTTGATTGGTGTACCTGAAAGTGACGAGGAGAATGGAACCAAGTTGGAAAACACTCTTCAGGATGGTATCCAGGAGAACTTCCCCAACCTAGCAAGACAGGCCAACATTCAAATTCAGGAAATACAGAGAACACCACAAAGATACTCCTCGAGAAGAGCAACCCCAAGACACATAATCAGCAGATTCACCAAGGTTAAAATGAAGGAAAAAATGTTAAGGGCAGCCAGAAAGAAAGGTCAAGTTACCCACAAAGGGAAGCCCATCAGACTAACAGTGAACCTCTCTGCAGAAACCCTACAAGCCAGAAGAGAGGGTCAATATTCAACATTCTTAAAGAAAAGAGTTTTCAACTCAGAATTTCATATCCAGCCAAACTAAACTTCATAAGCGAAGAAGAAAAAAAATTCTTTACAGACAAGCAAATGCTGAGAGATATTGTCACAACCAGGCCTGCTTTACAAGAGTTCCTGAAGGAAGCACTAAACATGGAAAGTAAAAACCAGTACCAGCCACTGCAAAAACATACCAAATTGTAAAGACCATTGACACTATGAAGAAACTGCATCAACTAATGGGCAAAATAACCAGCTAGCATCATAATGACAGGATCAAATTCACACATAATATTAACTTTAAATGTAAATGAGCTAAATGCAACGATTAAAAGACACAGACTTTCAAGTTGCATAGAGTCAAGACTCATCCATGTGCTGTATTCAGGAGACCCATCTCACGTGCAAAGACACACATAGGCTCAAAATAAAGAGATGGAGGAATATTTACCAAGCAAATGGAAAGCAAAAAAAAAAAAAAAAAAAAAAGCAGGGATTGCAATCCTAGTCTCTGATAAGACAGACAGACAGACTTTAAAGCAACAAAGATCAAAACAGACAAGGAAGGGCATTACATAATGGTAAAGGAATCAATGCAACAAGAACAACTAACTATCCTAAATGTATATGATATATATGCATCCAATACAGAAGTAAGTACCCAGATTCATGAAGCAAGTTCTTAGAGACCTGCAAAGACACTTAGACTCCCACACAAAAATAGTGGGAGACTTTAACACCCCACTGTCAATATTAGATCAGTGAGAGAGAAAATTAACAAGGAATTCAGGACTTGAACTCAGCTCTGGACCAAGCGGACCTAACAGACGCCTACAGAACTCTCCACACCAATTCAACAGAATATACATTCTTCTCAGCACCACATTGCAGTAATTCTAAAATTTATCACATAATTGGAAGTAAAACACTCCTCAGCAAATGCAAAATAATGGAAATCATGACTGTCTCTCAGACTGTGGTCTCTAATTTGAGTGCAATCAAATTTGAGTGCAATCAAATTAGAACTCAGGATTAAGAAACTCACTCAAAACTGCACAACTACATGGAAATTGAACAACCTGCTCCTAAATGACTACTGGGTAAATAATGAAATTAAGGCAGAAGTAAGTAAGATCTTTGAAACCAATGAGAACAAAGACACAATGTATCAGAATCTCTGTGACACAGCTTAGGTAGTGTTTAGAGGGAAATTTATAGCACTAAATGCTCACAAGAGAAAGCAGGAAAGATCTAAAACTGACACCCTAACAACACAATTAAAAGAACTAGAGAAGCAAGAGCAAACAAATTCAAAATAGCAGAAGACACTATGTTTATTGCAGCACTATTCACAATAGCAAAGACTTGGAACCAACCCAAATGTCCATCTATGATAGACTGGATTAAGAAAATGTGGCACATATACCATGAAATACTATGTAGCTATAAAAAAGGATGAGTTCATGTCCTTTGCAGGGACATGGATGAAGCTGTAAACCATCACTCTCAGCAAAGTAACACAAGAAGCAAAAACCAAACACCACATGTTCTCACTCACGAGGGAGCTGAACAATGAGAAGACATGAACACAGGAAGGGGAACATCACACACCACGGCCTGTCGGCCGTAGGGGAGGTGCACTACGAGAGGGCTAACATTAGGAGAAATACCTAATGTAGATGATGGTTTGATGGGTGCAGCAAACCACCATGGCACATGTATACCTATGTAACAAACCTGCACGTTCTGCACATGTATCCCAGAACGTAAAGTAAAATGAAAAAATAAATAAATAAAATGAAAAAAAAAATTTAAATTTACAAGTTGCTGAAGTCATATAAGACATTTCTGTATACTCTTTTTATCACTTAGATTTTTATTTTATCTTTACTTAAAACACTTTTAATCTAAGATTAATTTTATTATGTCTAATTATTTCATAGTTTTACATTTTATTTACTTTTATTTATTTTTAATTTTTGAGATGGAGTCTCATTCTGTTTTGCTCAGGCTGGAATGCAGTGGCATGATTTCAGCTCACTGCAACATCTGCTCCCTGGGTTCAAGTGATTCTCCTGCCTCAGCCTCCTGAGTAGCTGGGATTACAGGTGCCTGCCACCACATCCAGCTAATTTTTGCATTTTTAGTAGAGACAGGGTTTTGTCATGTTGGCCAGGCTAGTCTCAAACTCCTGACCTCAGGTGATCTGCCTGCCTCAGCCTCCCAAGGTGTTGGGATTACAGGCGTGAGCCACTGTCCCCCACCATAACTTCATTTTTAACTGGGATGTAATAACTGTACATATTTATAGGATACAATGTGATTTTTTTTTCTTTTTTCAGAACAGGGTCTTTCACTGTTGCCGAAGCTGGAGTGCACTGGTGCAAGCTGGGCTCACTGCAGTCTTAAACTCTCGGCTTCAAGTGATCCTCCCACCTCAGCCTCCCGAGTGGCTGTAACTACAGGCCCACATCATACTTGGTGAATTTTGTTTTTTTTTTTTTTTTGTAGAGATGAGGTCTCACTATGTTGCCCAGCCTGGATTTGAGCTCCAGGACACAAGTGATACTCCCACCTCAGTCTCCCAAATTGCTGGCATTACAGACATGAGCCACTAAGCCTGGCCAATGTGATTTTTCAATAGATGTTATTTATTCTATAATGGTCAAATAAGGGTAGTTAGCAAGTCCATGCAAGTCCATTACTTCAAACACCTATTTCTTTGTGGTAAAAACATTTACTCCTTTTTTCTAGCTATTTTGAAATATAGATTATTGTTAACTATAGTCACCCTACTGTTCCATAATGCATCAGAACCCATTTAAAGGTAACTTTGTATCCATTGACTAACTTCTCCCCCACCTCCTCCTTCCCACTATGGTCCCAGCCTCTGGTAACCACTAGTTTACTCTCTGCTTCTATGACATCAACTTTTTCAGATTCTGCATATGAGTAAGATTGTGTGATATTTGTTTCTGTTTCTGGGTTATTTCACTTAACATAATGTTCTCTAGATTCATACAGGCTGTTGCAAATGACAGAATTTCAGTCTTTTTATGGCTAAATAGTGGTTGTATGTACATTATGCTGTTGTTATCCATTCATCTGTTGATAAAGACTTAGGTTGATTGTATATATTGGCTATGGTGAATAGTGCTACAGTAAACATGAGAGTGCAGATATCTTTTTGACTTACTGGTTTCATTTTCTTTGGGTAAATACCCAGCAATAAGATTGCTGGATCACATGGTAGTTTTATTTTTTATTATTTGAGGAACCTCTATACTATTTTCCATGACTATACTAATTTACATTCCCACCAACAGTGTATAAGGGTTTCCTTTTCTTCACATCTTTGCAACATTTGCTTTTTTCCATCTTTTTTTTTATAATAGCCATTCTAACTGGAATGAGGTGATATCTCATTGTAAGTTTGATTTGCATTTTCCTGATGTCAATGATGTTAGCATTTTTTTATATACTTTTAGCCTATTTGAGAAACATCTATTTAGATCTTTTGCCTATTTTTAAATTGGATTATTTGTGGGGTTTTTTTTTTGCTAATGAGTTGCTTGAGCTCCTTATGTATTCTAGATATTAACCTTTGGGCAGATCTATAGTTTGCAAATATTTTCTCCTCACTTTATTGTTTCCTTTGCTGTTCAGAAGCTTCTTAATTTGATGTAATCCAATTTGTCTAGTTTACTTTCATTGCCTATATTTTTGAGGTCTTTTCAAAAAAATCCTTGCACAGGTCGATGTTGTAAAGCATTTTCCCTATCTTTTATTCTAGTGATATCATAGGTTTGGGTCTTACATTAAATCTTTAACTCATTTTTTGCATTTATTTGTGTATCTGGCGGGAGATAAGGGTCTAATTTTATTCTTCTGTAAGTGGATATTCAGTTTTCCTAGCACACTTTATTGAATAAATTGATCTTTCCTCAACGTGTATTTTTGCATTTTCGTCAAAAGTTAATTAGCCATAGATGTGTGAATTTATTTCTGGGCTCTCTATTCTGTTCCATTGGTCTGTGTGTTTTTATGCCAGTACATGCTGTTTTAGTTAATATAACTTTGTAGTATATTTTGAAGTCAGTGTGATGCTTCTGGCTTTGTTCCTTTTGCTCAAGATTGCTTTGGCTATTCAGGGCCTTTTGAGATTCTATACGAATTTTAGGTTTCTCTTTTCTACTTCTGTGAAGAAATGTCATTGGTATTTTGCTAAGGATTGCATTGAATCTGTAAATTGCTTTGGTTAGAAAAACATTTACACAGTCTTATTTCTTTCAATTCAGGAACATAGAATATTATTTCTTCTAATCCATGAACATAGGACACAAATAAATGAAATAGATTTTTTGTTTGTTTTTTTTTCTTAAATATTTTTCAGTGTTTTCTAGTTTTTAGTGTAGAGATTTTTCACCTCTTAGTCCAATTTGTCCTAGGTATCTTACGTATTTTTTGTAGCTATTATAAATGGAATTATTTTCCAAATTATTTTTTCAGATACTTCACTATTTGCTTATAGAAACACTACTGATGTTTGCATCTTGAGTCTGTATCCTGCGACTTTCCTGAACTTGTTTATTAATGTTAATAGTTTTTTGGTGGAGTTTTTAGGGTTTTCTATATGTAAGATCATATGTCTGCAAACAGAGACAGCTTGAAAAATAAAACCTTTCTCATTCGGATGCTTTTTATTTCTTTTCCTTGCCTAATTGCTCAGGCAAAGTCTTCCAATATTATGTTGAATTGATGTGGTGAAAATAGGCATCCTTGTCTTTTTCTGGATTTTAGAGGAAAAGTTTTCAACTTTTCCCTTTCCGAAATACTATTCACCCAGATTTTCCAAATGTAAACTTTTAGCACATTAATTTAAGTATTTGTTCATTCTCTCTTGCTTTTCCTCTCTTCATATTTTTTCTTCATATTTTCTCTTTATATTTTTTCTGAAACTGGTAAAAAAGTTTGCAGTACATTGCAGAAATAATTCCCCTTATCTCAAAATAAGTCATTGCTTATTTTTCATGAAAATATGGAACAATGATCACACTTGGGAAATTACCATTAGTACAATACTATTACCTAATTGACATATCTTATATCAGATTTGCCAAGTGTCTCACTAATATGTTTTCCATGCCCAAAAATCAAATCCAGGATGTGATACATTGCTTTTAGTTATTATGTCTCTTCAGTTTCTTTTAATCTGAAACAATTTCTAAGCTTTGTTTTCAAATTCTTCACATTTTTTAAGAGAACTGAACAGCATTAAGAACTAGGAAAGGGCCGGCGCAGTGGCTCACGCCTGTAATCCCAGCACTTTGGGAGGCCGAGATGGGCGGATCATCAGGTCAGGAGATCGAGACCATCCTGGCTAACATGGTGAAACCCCGTCTCTACTAAAAATACAAAAACAAAAAAATTAACTGGGCGTGGTGGCGGGTGCCTGTAGTCCCAGCTACTCTGGAGGCTGAGGCAGGAGAATGGTGTGAACCCGGGAGGTGGAGCTTGCAGTGAGCTGAGATTGCTCCACTGCACTCCAGCCTGGGTGACGGAGCGAGACTCCGTCTCAAAAAAATAAATAAATAAATAAAAAGAACTAGGAAAGACCTGAGATTTTACCTTACTTGCAAGCTAACAAGCTAACTTGCCACAGTTTTAAGGATGTAGGCAAAAGATACAGTTTCTTGGGTCAGATACGAAGGACTTAATTACTCACAGCACAGAAAACAGTGTGAGCTTAATGTTTGTGTCAGTTCCTTGTGTCTCAAGACACATGAGACAACCTAAAGGGAAACTGGCAAATGCTTATCAGAAAGGAATTTGTATATTGGCTGAGGAAACCCAAGCTTGGGGAATCCCTATCTTTTTAAATGGACTGTAAGTGAATCTACACTTTTGTACCAGAGGGAGACATATCTTCGTTATACTGGACAGTAAAAAATTCTTCCCCTTTAATTGTGAGTGAAGCACTATCTCTGTCTTCCAATTTCCTTTGCTATATACATATTCTTGAAAAGATAGTCCACAACAAAAGGGTAGTTATCGACTTGACTGAAAAATGTGCAGAAATTGTGAACTGTCAGTCTCTCTAATTAATCTTGCCAATAGAGGCTGGGAACAAAGTCATTCAATTTGCCTCATATAGTGCTTCATGAAGTCTACCATAAACCTTGTTCCAACCAGTAGGATGCGGCCAGGCTGTGGTTTTGACTTCTACCATGCTACCCAGGACTGACTCAGCCAGCTGAACAAATCCATAAACCGTCAGAAACTACCTTACAAAGTCAGGTGGCACTTCCCTAAAATTTCTGTATGGACTTTTCCAGTTGGTCCAAGGTATTAATCAAGGTACAATGGGATGTGTTAGCAATTACACAGACTACATCTTGGCCTGCAAAGAGGAAGTCTAGGTCCCTTCTATTATTCATAACAACCCTGGCCAGCCAGTGAATTAAAGCTGACCTGAATGCGTTTCAGAGATAAGGTGATTTTACTGATAACTCCATATAAGGTCAAGCACAAATTTTGTGCCATCTTTTCAAAGGGCATAACTCCCATAATTAAAAAAAATTGGCCAAAGAGCATGAATACATGGACACTCCATTTAAATTTAGATATAAAACATTTTTAAAACATCAATTTGTTGGCAATTCTTCCACTATTGTTTGTACAAGAACAGGATGTTTTGTTTTTATCAAACATAAAAAGTACACATTTGGGTAAATACATTCATATTGATATCATTTTACTTGTATGTAATTAACCTAGAATGGTTGAACTTCTCTTTTGATTTTTCCAGCTCTTCTCATATTGTTGGTTTGATGTACAGGATAGCTCTTGCAATGATGTTGAGTAAATTGAAAACATGAAAAATGTCAATCGTACCTAATTATTTCTACCCTTCTCCTTTTTTAAACTGAATGAGTTTATTTTTGGCATTGCCCAGGAGCAATCTGGGAAACCCCAAAAATAGGTGAGGTGCAAATGATATTTTGTTACTGTGAATTTGGAGCCTGAATTTGAAAATGGTAATATCAAATAGAATTGTCAAAGCAGAAAAAGCATGAACATAAGTTCTAGGCATATAAAGGGAAAACATTTGAAGTAATATTCAAACATAGAACCAAGTAGCAAAGATTTTTAGGATCCTTTCCTTTTCCAAGAGTGACTTCTTTAAAAAAATTCGGAATATGCACAATGGTCACAAAAATTTAAGATCTCATGGTATAAGAAATGCTTCTTATCCAGACAAAATACACAGAAGACAAAGATTTAAAAAAAAAACAAAACTATTTTAACATAAAATAAACCAAATTATAGTTTTACCCCTTTTTATACAACCAATGAAACATATTTTTCTGTAGTAAGCCAGGTCTTCATCTTATAAGTAAAGCCATAAACACTGAAACAACTCTGTAAAAATTTCACACAGTTTAATGCTTTCAAACTCATTATTTGCAAACATTTTACACCAAAGTAAATAAACACCATAACTCTTCAAACCTTCTACAACTTAACTATGCTGTTTGCTATCTTCTTCTCACTTTCTGCCACAGAGGCAATTTTACGTTAAGATATAATTAATATCTTTGTTTCTCAAAAAAAAGTCGGATAAAACACATCCATTTTTTATTCTTATATTGTTTTACAACTATTATAAGGAACATAGTTCTAGCAAGACATTAGAGTTATAACTTTTAACCCAAATAATTTACTTCTGGTCCCCCACAGGCACAGGGAAAACTGTAAGGCAAATAAATGACAACTCTTTGACATATTTAAGCACAGATTGGAAGACCAGAGCTCCAGGAAAGACTTTATGACTCATGAGGACACATATATTTTCATTCACTCATACGTATTTGTTACACATTTATTAAAGTGACAAATATAAACATATATATCATTATGACCCAATGTTGTCTACTCATCTTTTCCAACCTGTTATCTAACATATACTTTTTTTATATACCACTTAATACATATATTAAAATTATGTTGACAAACAAGTGTTTTCATAAGAGATATGACAAATTTTTACTGACACAGTGCAAGGAATTAAGTCATTATTATCTATAACATTATAAAAATTAATCCATTTTTATAGGCTAGCATTTATAATTTAATTATTTCAACATATAACTATTACATTTGTCATTTTAACATTTATTGGAGGCAGTGCAAGCAAGCTTGAACAAATTATAGTGCATTTAATTAGTACAGATTAATTTTTAAATTTTTAATTAGAAAAATCACAAACCTTTAAAAATATTATTCACATTTTTAACTATTATAAGACATATATATGTTTTGAAACAATATTTATTTAAGAAGTTACCTCAACTAGAAATGCTACCTAAAATGCCCCTTTGATTTTATATGTGAATTAAAAAGAAAAATACACATCTACTTTTGCTTAAAGTGCAAAAATTTTCTAGATTTCTACCCCCACTCTGCTAACCTGGTATCAACCATTGCTTCTTAGCTTAGGTCAGAGGAAACCAACACTGTAATTACAGAAAAATGGTAGAAATAGCACATACAATAATTAGTTCTTAAAACTAATTGAAACACAAATAAACCATGATATTAATCATTTACTAATTTATTCCAAAAACTAAATTACTTCCATAAAATATAAATTATTACAGGTGGTAATACAGGTGAATTCTACACAACATTAAGTGAAAAAGAACTCCAGTGTCCTTTGCCCTGTAAAATGAATGTGCCGTTTGTTAGATGTTCATTATTAGGACATATGTAAGGAACCCCCCTCTCTCTCTCTCTCTCTCTACACACACACACACACACACACACACACACATACACACACATATATACTATATATGATATACTATATACTATATATAGTATATATAGTATATGTATAGTGTATGTGTATATATACTATATGTGATATTATATATATACTATATATAGTGTGTGTGTGTGTGTGTATATATATGTTGCAGGATGTCAGAGATCCCAAATGGAGGGACCAGCCGAAGCCAAGGCAAAAGAACATAAATTGTGAAGATTTCATGGACACTTATCACTTCCCCAATCAATACCCTTGTGATTTCCCATGCCTGTCTTTACTTTAGTCTCTTAATCCCATCATCTTCTTAAGCTGAGGAGGATGTATGTTGCCTCAGGACTCTGTGATGATTGCGTTAACTGCACAAATTGTTTGTAGAGCATGTGTGTTTGAACAATTTGAAGTCTGGGCATCTTGAAAAGAGATCAGGATGGCAGCAATGTTCAGGGAACAAGCGACATAACCTTAAACTCTGACTGCCAGTGAGCCGGGTGGAAAAGAGCCATATTTTTCTTTTTTCAAAAGCAAATAAGAGAAATATTGCTGAATTCTTTTTCTCAGCAAGGAACATCCCTAAGAAAGAGAATACACCCCTGAGGGTAGGCCTATGAATAGACCCCTTGGAGGGGGCTGTCTGTTACCGTCAAAGCCGAAGGGATGAAACAAGCCCTGGTCTCCTGTAGCGTTCCCAGGCTTATTAGGATGAGGAAATTCCTGCCTAATAAATTTTGGTCAGACAGGTTGTCTGCTCTCAAACCCTGTCTCCTGATAAGATGTTATCAATGACAATGCGTGCCCGAAACTTCATTAGCAATTTTAATTTCACCCCATCCTGTGGTCCTGTGATCTTGTCCTGCCTCCATTTGCTTTGTGATATTTTATTACCTTATTTTATTACCTTGTGGATCTCTGTGACCCACACCCTATTCATGCACTCCCTTCCCTTTTGAAATCACTAATAAAAACTTGCTGGTTTTACGGCTCAGGGAGCATCACGGAACCCACCGACATGTGATGTCTCCCCCGACATCTAGCTTTAAAATTTCTCTCTCTTGTACTCTTTCCCTTTATTTCTCAGATCAGCCAACACTTAGGGAAATAGAAAAGAACCCATGTTAACTATCGGGGGTGGGTTTTCCTGATATCTGGTGTGCCAAAGTGGTCTTTCTTTTTTCCTAAGTGCATGTGGGAACCTGATTCCCTTTGGTAGGTGTGGAGAAACGGCATTGGTTTGGTCCACAGATACACATGTTTGACTCCCTGATGACTGATGAGTAGTCTGTGTATGGTCTGGGTTAACTATGGGTCACACAGAGTATAAACATTATACTTATCTCTTCTATATTAAACTCCAGTTAAAACAGGGAATGGTTCAAGTGCTCATGGAAAATATGGTCACTCTATTCAGGACAGTGGTAAAATTCTGTCCTTGGTTTCCTGAAAAAGGAACCGTATATGTAGAAGTATTGGCTCTTGTAGCATTCCAGGAGCTGGTCTTGACAGGGAATTATGTACCCGTCACTGTTTGGGGTGATTGGGCCTTGGTGCGTGCCATCCTAATACCTCCTCAACTTTCCTCTCCCACATGGCCTTCGTTATCTGATCAGCCTCTCCCTTCATCTACTCCTCCCCCACCTAATTATACTAAAAAATCAATGTCTAACTCTGGTGACTTTGGCTTAAAGTTACCCCCTATTTATCTTACTTCTTTTCACGAAGAGCCAGTACTTGAAATTCCCGCGGCTGCAACTCACACAGCCCAGGACCTTAGATATGCTAATTCTTCCCTCTTCAAACCTTTGTAGCATTTGCCTCTGGGTGTCACCTAATGGCTCCAGAACCAAACTACAATTTACCTGTAATTCTACAGGCCCTCCCCATCCACTTCAGCCCCTCACCCTCCTGTTGTCTCAGTTCCTCAACTGGTCACTTTGCCATCCATTCAGCCTGCTTCTCTGTACCCTTCTTCACACACAGACGCCTGAAATCACCATTATACTTCTGCTTTTTCTACTCCTTCAATTCCCCTTTCTCACACTCTCATTCTGGTCTGCATCAATATGTGCCACTCAATCTTACCTTTAAAAAAAAAATTTAAGGATGCTTGTACTCAGTATGGCCATACTTCTCCTTATGTTAGAATGTATTGCAAACTTTTTGTACAGAGGTCACTTTACTTCCTTTAGACTGGGACCTTTTGGCAAAAGTTTTTCTGACCCCATCTCAGCATTTACAATTTCATACGTGGTGGTCAGAAGAGGCTCATTTACAGGCTCAGCTATATCGCACTAATGGCATTCTAGTTGCTCAGGCTCAACTCACAGGCTCCCATAGTTTCTGTGATACTTATGCCCAATTAGGCTTTGATACTCTTACCACAAAACAAGTAACAAAGGTGTGTATAAGAGCTTGGGATAAATTACATGCCCCAGGCCAAGCTCCTGTTTCTTTTACTACCATTAAACAAGCTCAGTTGCTTTTACTATGTAATGTCGTTTTAAACAAAGGAGATAACACACATGGCCCTGGGATGTGCTCCAGAGGTGAAAAGGCCTCTTATTGGATTAATGTAATTTCTAAACAACAGCCCACCTACACTGTACACATTCAAGGAAAAAAGTTTTGAGGGCCTAGTGAATACTGAAGCTGAAATCAATATTCCACATAAATCTTATAGTGCTCCTGGTTCACATGTGATGGAAAACATGGGGTTTGTTCCTGGGCTTGGTCTCAGTCCAAAGCATGAAGGAATTACTAAACCCCTCCCAGTTACTGAGAAAGAAAACAGGGCTAGTTTAGGTTATCCTTTTTAATGGTGGCCACTGCCACGCCTCCTGATCGTATCCCTTTACAATGGAAATCTGACACACCCGTTTAGATTCAGCAGTGTCTTGGCTTTCTAAAAAACAAACAAACCAACAATAACAACAAAAAACCTGGAGGCTTTAAGTCAATTGGTTTCTGAACAGTTACAACTTGGAAATGTGGAACCCTCTCTTTCCCCCTGGAATTCTCCTGTGTTTCTAGTAAAAAGGAAATCAGACAAGTGGCGGATGGTAACCGATTTAAGGGCCATTAATGCTGTAATTAAACTTATGGGGGCCATCCAACCCTGCACACCTGCCCTGCTTTAATACCTAAAAAGTGGCCTCTCATAGTTATTGATCTTAAAGATTGGTTTTTCGTATTGCTTTACATAAATCGGATGCTGAAAAATTTGCTTTTTCATATTGCTTTACATAAATCAGATGGTGAATCTATCAATAATCAGGAACCTACAGCTTCTTACCAATGGAAAATACTTCCTCAGGAAATGCTGAATAGCCCTACGATCGGACAGTTTTATGTTGGACAAGTGCTTTCACCAATTTGAGCCCAGTTTCCCCAGGCCTATATTCTTCATTATATTGATGATATTTTAATTGCTGCCCCCACCCATAAATAATTAATTGACTGTTATCAAATTTGGGGCCACCGTGTTACAGAGGCTGGATTACACATTGCTCAGGACAAAATTCAACAGATCACTCCTGTTCAATATTTAGGAATGGTGGTCGATAAACAATGCATTCAATCTCAAAAAGTTCCAATTAGGATTCTTTAAAAACTTTAAATTAAACAGGTTCGGTGTAGAATACTTCAAATTTCTGGATTTCATCCTAATTTAATTGTAGTTCCTTAAATTGACTCGAAGTTCAAGCTGCCTTTCAACATTCCATTCTGTGGCAAATTCACTTGGCTCATTTCATTGGCATTATTGACAATCATTATCCAAAACACAAATTGTTTGATTTGACAAAAATGACGTCTTGGGTGGTCCCTCGACTAACCAAAGATCAGCCCATTCCTGAGGCTGTTACAGTGTTCACTGATGGCTCCAGCAATGAAAATGCTGTTTATGTGGGTCCTACAGACAGGCCTACTTCTACCTCTTATACTTCTGCTCAAAAGGCAGAGTTAATTGCTATGATTACTGCCTTACAGGATTTTCCCAAACCTTTAAATATTGTCTCTGATTCTACGTAATGTGGGAAAGAAGATATGCTTGTGTTTTACCAGAAGATCATCAAAAAAAAAAAAAAAAAAAAAAAACCACAGAGAAGACATCTGTGTCAGAGACTGCCCTCAGACGTGATGAGATCTATGCCAACTCCTTAGAAGCTGGCACACCAAATCACAATGGGTCTGACCCAGTCTTCCCAGATGGCAATGGAGACCCATCTAACTAATCCCATTTATAATTACCTTTCTTTTCACAAACCTAAAAATCTCACCATTTCTATTAGCCTGAAAATAACATCCCTGTTTTTCTCTTCCTCCTTCAGCACTCAATCTCGCTTACAATAGGTTTTATTTAATGATTCTCCTCTTTATACTTTCTGTCTCACCAGTTTCCTCTCACACTGATTTACCTGCTACACATAATTATTCTTATTGGGCTTATGTGCCTTTTCCTCCACTTATTTGACCTCTCACCCGGATGGATGCTCCTGCGGAAATCTACCCTAACGATACTGTGTGAATGCCTGGAGCTACAGATGACCGTTGCCCTGCTCAAGCAGGAGAAGAAGGCACTGCATTTAATGTTACCATGGGTTATAAATACCTACCTCTGTGCCTTGGACATGCACCTGGTTGTACTCATTTGGAAACTCAAGTCTGGGCTTCTTATCTTCCAGATAAATCAGCTACAGAGTAACTGGGACATTTGGTCTTTGGCCTCTCCCTTTCTCCTTTAAAACAAATGAAAGGGGGAGGAATGGGAGATACACCATACTTTCAATATAAACCTGCAGGAAAACCATGCCCTAAAAATTTTGAGAGCCCATCTAAAACTTTAATTTGGGAAGACTGTGTTAACTCACAGGCAATAATATTAAAAAATGACTCATATGGTTTAGTAATAGACTGGGCACCAAAGGGCTATTTAAGAAACAATTGCTCCTTTGGCGGAAAGGAATGCCTGCAGCCTACTTATTTTATTTCTTATCAGGAGACTGAGAATCATCATTCCACTTTGCATAGGAGGTTCAGCTCATTCTTTCCCTTAAAATGAAAAGATAAAGGCATTACCCCCCTGAGGCCTTGTATGATACTTCCCATTCTGAGCCCAGAACACCCAGAACTTTGGAAATTGGCTATTGCCATGTCTGGACTGTGAGTATGGGAAGGGGAAACTATTCTGTCTATGTTCTCTGCTACCGCCCCTGTCTCTCAGTATCAAAGTAGATCTAGACATTCTGCTTTATGTACCTCCAACCTGACTGTTCCCATACAGAGTTGTGTTAAGCCTCCTTACACACTGTTAGCAGGAAATATCAATATCTGGATGAAATATCAAACTGTCCAATGCATTAACTGTCATTTATACACTTGTATTAACGCCCGTTTTGACTCTAGGGAAAGTGTAATGTTGGTTCAAGCTTGAGAAGGAATCTGGATTCCAGTAACTTTGCCCAGACCTTGGGAATCCTCCCCTTCAAAACACTTAATTAATGAAGTGTTACAGCGAATTCTAAAAAGATCTAAGAGATGTGTTTTCACTGTAATCACTGTGATCATGGGCCTAATTACAGTCACTGCAGTGGTCACCACTGCCGGAATGGTATTACATCAATCTATTCAAATGGCCCATTTTGATAATGATCGGCAAGCCAATTCCACCCAAATGTGGAATTCTCAATAAGGCATTGATCAAAAATTGGCTAATCAAATTAATGATTTAAGTCAGTCTGTTATTTGGCTTGGAGATCGAGTAGTGAGTCTTGAACATCACATGCAAATGCAGGGCGACTGGAATACCTCTGATTTCTGTATCACCCCATATTCCTATAACAAGACTGATGATTCATGGGAAATGGTCAAAGGACACCTTCTGGGTAGGGAAGATAACTTATCATTGGACATAACTAAATTAAAGAAACACATTTTTGAAGCCTCTCAAACTCACTTATCCATTGTGCCTGGAGCTGAGGTGTTAGATCAGTTGGCAGATAATCTTTGTGGACTAAACCCCATGACTTGGATTAAGTCTACTGGGGACTCCACTATAGTAAATTTTGGAATTATGTTTCTCTGTTTAATCGGCTTGTTTTTAGTGTGCCGGACCAAAGAATCCTGCGTCAAAATTGAGAGAACAAACAAGTCTTAATTGCCATGGCACATTTATATATAAAAAAAGGGAGAGATGGTGCTGGAAGTCAGGGACCCTGAACAGAGGGACTGGCTGAAGCCATGGCAGAAGAAGATAAATTGTGAAGATTTCATGGACACTTATTAGTTCCCCAAATTAATACTTTTATAATTTCTTACACCTGTCTTTACTGCAATCTCTGAACATAAATTGTGAAGATTTCATGGACACTTATCACTTCCCCAATCAATACCCTTGTGATTTCCTATGCCAGTCTTTATTTTAATCTCTTAATCCCATCATCTTCGTAAGCTGAGGAGGATGTATGTCACCTGCACAAACTGCACAAATTGTTTGTAGAGCATGTGTGTTTGAACAATATGAAATCTGGGCACCTTGAAAAGAGATCAGGATGGCAGCAATGTTCAGGGAACAAGCGACATAACCTTAAACTCTGACTGCAAGTGAGCCGGGCGAACAGAGCCATATTTCTCTTCTTTCAAAAACAAATAAGAGAAATATTGCTGAATTCTTTTTCTCAGCGAGGAACATCCCTGAGAAAGAGAATGCACCCCTGAGGGTAGGCCTATGAATGACCCCCTTGGAGGGGGCTGTCTTTTACCATCGAAACTGAAGGGATGAAATAAGCCCTGGTCTCCTGTAGTGCTCCCAGCCTTATCAGGATGAGGAAATTCCTGCCTAATAAATTTTGGTCAGACAGGTTGTCTGCTCTCAAACCCTGTCTCCTGGTAAGATGTTATCAATGACAATGCATGCCTGAAACTGCATTAGCAATTTTAATTTCACCCCATCCTGTGATCCTGTGATCTTGCCCTGCCTCCATTTGCTTTGTGATATTTTACTACCTTGTGAAGTGTGTGATCTCCGTGACCCACACCCTATTCATGCATTCCCTCCCCTTTTGAAAATCACTTATAAAAACCTGCTGGTTTTTGCTCAGGGAGTATCACGGAACCTGCCAACATGTGATGTCTCCCACGGACACCCAGCTTTCAAATTTCTCTCTCTTGTACTCTTTCCCTTTATTTCTCAGACCAGTAGATGCTTAGGGAAATAGAAAAGAACCCACATTAACTATTGGGAGTGGGTTACCCCAATGTTTTATTATGATATATAATGTATGACTGCATATCATTACATTGTATATGATATATATAACATATATAACATGTTATATACATCATGATATATATATATATATATATATATATATGTAAAACACTGAAGTACATCAATGTTATATACATATGTCCATGGACATATAACAAACTGTACATGTTTTAAGTCTACATTTGTTACATTTTGATATATGTATATACCATGAGACCATAACCACAATCAAGATAATCATCACCCCTAAAAGTGTCCTTGTATCCCTTTGCAATCCAGCTTTCCTTTTCCTTCTCCCATCACTAGGCAATCATTGATCTGCTGTCTATCAATAAAGATCAGTTTGCTGTTTCAGAATTTTGAATACATGGAATTGTATAATGCATCTTCTTTCCTGTTTGGTTTCTTTTACTCAGAATATTTACTTGCAGATGCACCCATGTTGTTGTATGTATCAATAGTTCATTCTTTGGTGTTGCTGAGTAATATTTCACTTAATGGATACACTGCAATTCATTTATCCATCTTATTAATGGATATTTTGGGTGGTTCCAGTTTTGGGCTCTTACTGATAATGCTTCTGTGAAAATGCAGATTTTATGAGTTTTTCTCTCATTTCTCTTTAGTAAATATCAAAGATTGAATGGGTGAGAAATACATATAACTGTATAAAACTGCTAAATTATTTTCCAAAATCATAGTGTAATTTTACACTTCTACTACCAGAAGATGAACAACCCAGTTAGTTACTCCTCATTCTTGTCAGAATTTTTTATTTTAGCCCTTTTACTAGTTCTATCTACAGTGGTAGCTTAATGCACATTTACTCTGAATTTCCCAGAGTTTTGAGTATCTTTTCATGTGTTTATTTGCCATTCATATATCTTCTTTAAGCACCTTTCCCATTCTTTTGCCCATTTTCTAAGCAGGGTTGGAGTTTTGTAATTCCTGAGTTTTGAGAGTTTTTAAATATATGCAGGACAAAAGTCACTAATCAACTATATGATTAGCTGTTACTTTCTTTTTCATATGGCTCATCTTTTCATTTTCTTAAAAGTGCTTTTTATAAACAGAAATTCTTAATTTTGAGAACTGTAAATTATCTTTTTCTTTATGGATTATACTTTTTGTGTTGTGTTTAAGAACTCTTTCCAAAATAAAATGTAAAAATATGTTTTCTTTTATTTTTATTAGAATTTACATACAGTTTGGATTTGAATTTAGGTCTGTAATGAATTTTGAATTAATTTTAGTATATGTTGTGATTTATAGGTCAAATTTCTTTCTCTTTTTTCCTTTTTTTCTTTCTTTGTACAAACATATCTAATTGTTCTGGTACCATTTATAGAATAGTTTATCCTCATTCTACTGAATTACTTTTGTATCTTTGTTGAAAACCAACTGGCCATATATGTGTGAATTTATTTCTAGACTATTCTGTTACACTATTCTATTTCTCTCTCTTGATGCAGTACCACATGCCTTCATTACTGAAGGTTTATAATTAGACTCAAAGTCAGGTAGAATAACTCCTTCATCTTGGTTCTTTTCCAAGTTTGTTTGATTATTTTCAGCCCATGCTCTAGAGCATTAGAATAGACCTTTAGAATGTGTGGGAATGGGTCTTTGTATGTATGTATATTTTCTGATGTGGAATCTTGGAAAATTATCAGTCCAAAAGAGTGACAAATAATTTTATATTTTTGAAAATTTTAATTATAGAATTGGATACAAGATTATGTTATTCATTATAGATTAAAATTATCATGGGCAAATTTATGTGTCAAAATAAAATTAAATTAATAGATTTTGGAAGCTGCATGACTATTGATACTGAACCTTGGGATTCTGCATAAGCTGAAAGTCTGTTTAATATACCACCTCCAAATACTCCCTCGGCATTTCATAGAAGAGAAAAATAGAATTCAAATAATCTAAATAATTTGTTCACATCTTCTCCTAATATTGGCATAATTTGGTGGTATTTACGTTTAAACAGATAGGGTCTGAAATTTCTGCCTTTTCATTTACTAGCAGTGTGATTTCAGTTATGCTTTATTTTAATCTCTTGAAGGCTTAATTTCCTTATTTTTAAATTGGAAAAATAGTTTTCTTTCAGGACTGATTTTGAGGTTTCTGGCACAATTCAAGAATTCGATGTGTTGTGACTATTAATTAATACAAAGTAGAAAAGGTATAATTGTAACCTTGGTCTTCTGCTTTGCAGTTCAGGAATCTTTCTGCTACCTCTTACTGCCTTTCAGTACATGGGTGGATAAAAAAATAAGGGAGAGAGAAAGAGAGACAGAGAAATAGAGAGAGAGGGCTTATTTTAAGTTGATTGCTTCTAGTAATGTCCCATAATTTTTTAAAAGACAGTATAGAATATACCGTAAGACAACACAACTAAAACACTGAGCATGACTAGAAAAATGACCCTAGCAGCCTGAAATTTCTTAATCTCAGTCACTTCAGGTGTAAACTATAAGTAGAGAGTGTGACGTCCAGCAATTTAACCCCTGTAAAATGAAAACAGCATTGCCATTCAAAAGGCTCTTCAGGAACCAGAGTTCATACCAGGGCAAATGGTGCTTTCTAAAATATTCTGTTCTCCTGGAGGCAATTTCAAAGCTTTCCTTTCTTTTGTTTGCCCTGTTAAGCCATAGGTTAAGTCCTTAATTTATTTTTCTGTTTTGTAATAAAATTCTCATCTGGGCATCATTGACCTAGTTTAATGAATTTGTGAATTACAGTAGCTCAGTCTTTTTCAAACGTTAGTGTATTAGTCTGTTCTCACACTGCTATGAAGAAATACCTGAAACTGGGTAATTTATAAAGGAAACTGATTTAATTGACTCACAGTTATTCATTGCTGGGGAAGCCTCAGGAAACTTACAATCATGACAGAAGGTAAAGGAGAAGCAGGAACCTTCTTCACAGGGTGGCAGGACGGAGTACATGTAAGCAGGGGAAATGCCAGATGCTTAGATGCTTATATAACCCTCAGATCTCATGAGATTCATTCATTATCACAAGAATAACATGGGGAAGCCACCCCCATTATTCAATTACCTCCACCTGGTCCTGTCTCTGACATGTGGGAATTATGGGGATTACAATTCAAGGTGAGATTTGGGTGAAGACACAGAGCCAAACCATATTAGTTAGTTTGCATGAAGCACTTGGACACCTTTTTGAAATGCAGATTCTGATTTGGTCAGCATGGATGAGGTAGAGGGGCTAAGATTCTACATTTCTAACAAGCTCCAGCTGATGCTGGTGATGCTGGTCTCCAGACCACACTCTGAGTAGCAAGATTTTGGTTTCCAAACCTGTGTGATCTCCAAAGTCACCTGGGAAGCTTTTGGGAATATATAGATCAATGGTAACATGCCCAGACTTGATAAATCAGATTCTCTGGCATCTTAGAGTCTGAGAATTTGTATTTTTTAAAAACTTGCCTATTATAAATCCACAGTGATCCAGGAGAATGGTAAAAACAGCTAACAATCCCTGGGGCATGCTGACTAACCAAACAGAAAAGGGACCAGCTACAGCACTGCAATGAGGTTCTGAGCCCCTGCTCTCCCAGATGTTACTGTTTCAGCTGCTGAATTCAGGGAAGTAGAAGTGCCACAGGCTAGCACTTGGAGAGACCAGGTGGTCATCATGGCATTTGCACTGACAGTCAAAGTTGGGTGTCAGGAAAGCTGTTATTTACTAATTGTTATATTTTAACATTTCATTAACCAATTTGACCAGCTTTGTTCACTGTGTAAGACTGTCAGCTTAGGGGGTTGAGAAACTTGAAAAAGAATCAAAAGCATTCATTCCCAAACTTTGGGCACATCAGTTTGTCCTGGTGAGCTTGCTTAAAAAGCAAATGTTTACAACCCATCTACTGTGATTCTCTTTGGTGGATGTGGGTTTGGGCCAAGGAATCAGCACTTTAAATAAGCCTGGTACGTGATTTTGAAGCACACTCTTTATGACTTAAAACCTCAGGATCCTCAGCATCAGCAGTGGAGCAACCCCTTTGGAACATCCATCTTACAGTTAAGTATCTCATGTCTTTAGTCAATTTGGTTTAGTGGCTGATAAGTATAAAATAATTGAAATCAACTGAAAAACTAATTTCATGAAACTTTCTTGTATAATCCCTTACCAGTATCAATCATCGAAATTGTAACACAGGTTTTTCTATTATATGTAACTCACATAAATGACCCTTTTCTCATTTTTGCATCTCAGCTTCTGCCTTAGCATGTAATGGTCTACTTAAGTATTACTTTTCCGTTAGAGAGCAAGAGAGGCCACTGACAATCTTGTTTGAAATGGCCTATAGATAACAACTTTTATTCCCAGAGATGCATTTTTTTTCAATGTGGATCAAAAAGCATCTTTAGCCTTTCACTAAATTATTACTCTTTCTGAGAGTTTCCTCACACTCTATAACATTTTGGGACTGTGTTATCAGCCACCAAGTTGAACTTAGGAATTGACTCAATGCATTCTGATTTCCAATGAATTCTGTGCATGTCCTTTGTACTGTTTCACCACTCACTTAATTTTTCTAAGACTTTCTCAAAGTTTAGCAGGGAAAACCTGCATCGATGTAAAGGAGTAGACTTGGCAACACACACACACACACACACACACACACACACACAAATAGCAGATTCAAGACAATCTCACCCCTCCCACTTGAATTAGAATCTCAGGATGTGGAGTCTGGAAATTTGCATTTTAGTAAACATTAAGGTTGGATCTTATTTATGCACACGAGTACTTGAGGACCCTTGACTTAGCCCTGTGCAGGACTGCTTCTAGCCCTCCTACTTTCCCCACTCTTCTCTTCTGAAGTCCCTATGACCAGTGCTTGCCAAGTCCAGTTGTATCCTTGTTAAAGAAAAACATATCATGATACTTGTTAAAGTACAGTAATCGGCCGGACACAGTAGCTCATGCCTGAAATCCTAGCCTCCTAATCGTTTTGGAGGTGGAGGCAGGTAGACCACTTGAGTCCAAAGGTTCAAGACATCCTGGGAAACATGGCAAAACCCAATCTCTACAAAAAAATACAAAAATTAGCTTGGTGTGGTGATGCACACCTGTAGTCCCAGCTACTTGGGAGGCTGAAATGGGAAGATTGCTGGAGCCAAGGAGGTTGAGGCTGCAGAGAGCCATGAGTGTGCCACTATACTGCAGCCTGAGCAACAGAACCAACAGAATAAAACCCTGTCTCAAAACCAAAACCAAAACAACAACAACAACAACAAAATGAGTACAGTAATTCAGACTCTGTTCAAGTAGGACTATTACAATGAGGTTATTAATATGGTTTAGATTTCAAATTTGTGTCATGTAAAACTGAAAAAGAGGAGAAACTGACACGATAAGAACTCACCCCTTACTCTAAGTTCCACCCTTAAGTAATTATTAAGCAAGCAGAACATGAATGGTATGCCTTCATGGTTACTGAAAATGACTCATTTATTATTTTCTCCAAATTTAACTTAACACTCACACAGCTTTGTCACAACCAGTTTTCAGTCTCATTTGCTGTGACTTCCTCTACATGTTAACCTCTAATCACAGGCATTCCTTAGGATTCTGACCTCTACCTTATTTCTCTATGTAGTCTCTCTTTCATAAATGCCACCTATTCCTGTTCATTTTATGAATACTATCTATCCCTATCAATCAACATATGTAAACATCTTAGATCTAAATTTCAATCCCATATGTATTTATTGTTGGGTTGACTTTTTGTTTGCTGTTGGATTATTTGGCATTTACTAGATTTTTGTACACTATCATAGTTCTCTACAAATTAAACCGCTCTTAGAGTTTAAGTCTAAAGAGCCAAAAGTTTACACACCTTCAGGGCTTTGGAATAAAGAAGAAATCTTGATGTTTTCAGAAGTTTTCTCTAATGGCTACCCTCATGTTATCATTTTCTTCCTCTCCCAGGATTCCAAGCTCAAGTTTGACACTACAAATAAAATCTCTAGTTTCCTTTGAGGAAAATGACCTCAACCACTCTTTCTCACTATCCCTAGCCTGCCTTCCTTTACCTTGACCTTGAAATTTTGGCTGGATACATGATTTGTCACACAGTCTTGAGACTTTTATTTTTCTCTTTAGTTGTCTTATGCCAAACAGAAGATAGCTTGTATTCTATGAAATTCTCATCTGATATGGTTTGACCATGTCCCTACCCAAATCTCATGTGAATCATAGTTCCCAGAATCCCCACATGTTGTGAGAGGGACCAGGTGGAGATAATCAAATCATGGGGGTGGTTTCCCCATCTTGTTCTCATGATATTGAGTTAGTTCTCACAAGATCTGATGGTTTTACAAGGGGCTTACCCCTTCACTGGACACTCATTATTCTCTCTACTGCCACCATGTGAAGAAGGACTTGTTGCTTCCCCTTCTGCCATGACTGTAAGTTTCCTGAGGCCTCCCAAGCCATGCAGAACTATGAGTAACTTATAAAGAAAAGAAAGCCTCTTTTATTTATAAATCACCCAGTCTCAAGTGTTTCTTCATAGCAGCCTGAGAATGGATCAATACAGTAAATGTGTACTGCAGAGAGTGGGGTGCTGCTATAAAGATACCCAAAAATGTAGAAGCAACTTTGCAACTGGGAAACAGGAAGAAGATGAAACAGTTTGGAGGGCTCAGAAAAAGACATAAAAATGTGGGAAACTTTGGAACTTCCTAGAAACTTGGAGAGCTCAGAAGACAGAAAGGTGTGGGAAAGTTTGGAATTTTCTAGAGACTTGTTAAATAGTTTTGACCAAAATGCTGATAGTGATATGGACAATGAAGTTCAGACTGAGGTGATCTCAGATGGAGATGAGGAACTTGTTGGGAACTGGAGCAAATGTGTCTCTTGTTAAGCTTTAGCATGGAGACTGGCAGCATTTTGCCCAGTCCTAGAGATCTGTAAAATTTTGAACTTGAGAAAAATGATCTCGGTTATCTGGTAGAATAAATTTCTAAGCAGCAAAGCCTTCAAGAAGTGACTTGGGTGCTGTTAAAAGGATTCAGTTTTATGTATTTACAAAGAGAGGATTTGGAATTATAACTTATTTTTAAAAGGGAAGCAGAGCATAAGAGTTCAGAAAGTTTTCAGCCTGACAATATGATAAAAAAAGAAATACCCATTTTCTGTGGAGAAATTCAAGCTTGCTGCAGAAATTTGCATAAATAACTATGAGTCAAATGCTAATCACTAAAACAATGGGGAAAATGCCTCCAGGACATGTCAGAGACCTTCGCAGAAACCCTTCCCATCACAGACCTGGTGGCCTAGGAGGGAAAAATGGTTTCCTGGACAAAGTCCAGAGACCCCTGCTGCATGCAGCCTCAGGACTTGATGCCCTGCATCCCAGTTACTTCAGTCATAGCTAAAAGGGGTAAAGGTACAGCTTGGGCCATGGCTTCAGAGGGTACAAACCCCAAGCCTTGGCAGCTTCCATGTGGTGGTGTGTCTGCAGGTGCACATAAGTCAAATATTGAGGTTTGGGAATTTCTGCCTAGATTTCAGAGGAAGTATGGAAAAATGCCTGGATGTACAGGCAGAAGTATGCTGCAAGTGGTGCAGCCCTCATGGCAAACATTTGCTAGGGCAGGGCAGAAGGGAAATGTGGGGTTGGAGTCTCCACACACAGTCCTCATTGAGGCATCGCCTGGTGGAGCTGTGAGAAGAGAGCCACTGTCCTCCATAAACCAGAATGGTAGCTACATCAACAGCTTGCATCATACACCTGGAAAACCCACAAGCTCTCAAACCACACTGTGAAGGCAGCTGGGATGGGGGCTACAGGGACAGAGCTGTCCAAGGCCATGGAAGCCCACTTTTGCATCAGCATGACCTGGATGTGAGACATGGAGTCAAAGGAGATCAGACTGCCTGCTTGGGTTTTGAAGTTGTATGGGGCCTCTGGCACCTTGGTTTGGCCAATTTATCCCATTTGGAGAAATGGGAGCATTTATCCAATGCTTGTACTTTCACTGTATATAGGAAGTAACTAACTTACTTTAGCAGGCTCATAAGTGGAAAAGAATTACGTTGTCTCAGTTAAGACCTTGGAATTGGACTTTTGGGTTAATGCTGGAATGAATTGAGATTTTGGGGGACTGTTGAAAGGGCATGATTGTGTTTTGAATTGTGAGGAAATGAGATTTTGAAGGAGTCAGGGTGTAATGATACAGTTTGGCTTTGTGTCTCCACCCAAATCTCATCTCAAATTTTAGTTCCCATAATCCTTACTTGTCATGGAAGGCACATGGCAGACATAATTGAATCATGAGGTGGTTTCTCCCATCCTATTCTCATGATAGTGAGTTAGCTGTCATGATATCTGATTACTTTCTAAGGGGCTTCTCCCTTCTCTGGGCACTCATTCTTTTCTCTCCTGTTGCCATGTGAGGACATGTTGCTTCCTCTTCTGACATGATTGCATGTTTCCTGAGGCCTCCCCAGCCATGTGGAACTGTAAGTCAATTAAACCTCTTTTCTTTACAAATTACCCAGTCTTGGGTACTTTTTCATGGCAGCATGAGAATGGACTATTAGAGTAGATCCCTGCAAATCATTATTATTTTAAGACTCTTTCATATAGAATTCTTTGAAATGCTATTTTGAAATCATATTTGAGTCACATATAGTCTTGTTTTTTTTTAGCATTGCTTTTATTCCCTTATATCACTTTCTAATTCCTCTGGCTTTCTGATATCTCAATTGCTGTGGGCACATTTTACAAAGGAATCAATGGCTTTATGATTAGAGTCGAAATGGTTTCAGATCTTCCCAGAATATTCTAAATATACGCATTTTATCTCACAGCAAGGTCTGATATATTCTCAAATACTCAGTCACTTCTTTCTAGTTCTTTGTGATTTCTTGAGGTCTGAATGTTTTATTTTCCTTTCCTGCCTATTTTTCTGATTTGCATTTCCTGAAAGATGCACACACAGCCCAGAACAAAGAGACACACTTATTCTCTACTTGGCAGAAGAGGTGGCCACATTAATTGGGCTGAAAATTAATCACTCCTGAGCATGACTGGGGTGTGACAACAGATTCAGGAGCAAATGATTTTCATAAATTATTAAGATGAAATAATAGTTCCACAAGTTGTCTAAGGCTTGTGATTCGAGCATCTGAATACTAACTGTTTAAGACGTCTATAGAAGGTCTAGTGCAGCAGTTTTTCCTTGAGGAAGAGGTTTCTGTGGATAAATTTAGCCTCTAAGAAATCATTCCTGAGCACCTCTCTTACAGGCAACAAGGATTTTTTTTTTTTTAATCTCTTGTTTCTTAGTCCATGAAAAGGCCAGAATGTCTCAAAACAAATGCTTTACAGATGCCAAAAACAACAAAATTAGAACACTTTGCTTCCATCAGGGAACAAAGGTATCCATAATGTAGTTTTCCTTATTTTTTAAATAAAAAGTATAAAACCTAAATATTTTCAGGTAAGCTGACAGGTATTGAAATGGATTTTTCACAGAACAGTGGAAGTGAGGACAGAGAATAGCAGTTAGAGAACTGTCAATTGCTTGCTTTTCTGTTCACATCAGTGATATTTTTAATCATGCCGATTAGGTTTTATAATATACTTTTACTTTTTCTTATTTAAAACTTATCTAACTCTACTCTTAAAGAGCAGCATAAGAAATCTTGGAAACATTTTAATTCCCAGGCTGCATTGCCTTTTACTTTAATTTTGAAGGATGAAGAGATCTTAGCTAGGAAGTATCTGGAGACTTTCAGAAGATTCCTCAAGCAGAACAGTGCTTAATATATTACTTCTTTTATACACTAGTTATGCTTTTGTGGTATAAGAAAATATTACCTTTGAGAGGTCACCTGAGCTTACAGCTCACCCACAGAACTTTCCATTCGAGCAGCATCATTCCATGCCTGGAACTTACAACCTGCTTCTGCTTTGTAAAGGGCAGATTTTGAATATTCAGTTCCAAACCCAAAGAAAGGGCAATGAACAAAGAGTATAGAAGGAGAGAGAAATAGTGTACAAATAGAAAGTTAGCACTTCATAGACCTGAGCTGCCTGCTGCCTCACCATCAACTCCTGATTTGACAACTCTGACTCCACATCTCTCACCTGTCTTCTCTTTTTTGTTTCCATTGCCACCACCTTTACTAAAATTGGTCCATACATTCTAATTACACTACTTCCTGATTCATCATGAGGAAGCGCACCTTCAATCATGGCACTCCAGCCTTCAAAAACTTTGCAGGGCTTTCACTTACCTGCAATCGGAGTCCAAACCTCTATTGATTTTGGTGCCAAGGAATCCCCTCTCTTGTTCTTCTTACACTCTATTCTTCAACGAGACCAAATGACTCAATATGACTGTTTGGCCCGGGGCATGAGCTGCCTATAGCTTGACAAATCTTGCAATTATTAATAGTGCCACTTTAACTCTAAAATTGTTTGCTGTGGTTTGGATATTTGACCCCTTCAACGCTCATATTAAAATTTGTGACCCCCAGTGTTGGAGGTGTGGCCTAGCAGGAAGTGTTTGGGTCATTGGGGTAGATCCCTTGTGAATGTCTTGGTGCCACCCTCACAATAATGAATGAGTTCTCATTCTATTAGTTCTCTGGATGTTTAAAAGAGACTGGCACTCCCCTAATTCTCTCTTGCTTCCCCTCTTGCCATGTGACCTCTGCAGAAACCAGCTCGCCTTTGCCTTCTGTCATGAGTAGAAGCAGCATGAGACCCTCACTAGGAACTGAGTAGATGCTAGCACCACACTTCTCATACAATCTGCAGAACTGTGAGCCAAACAAACCTTTTTTCATTACAAATTACCCAGCCTCAGGTGTTTTAGAGATCAACACAAACAGACTAGGACATGCTTCAGTTTGTGAAATACATTATATGGTTGATAAATATATCCTTCATACATGATGCTGCATTTGCCATGTACTATTTTCTAGGAACAGCTTCCTCATCTAAATATCCACTGCAATGTATGTATCTATGTTTTTTCACACTATTCTTTTTTAATTCTCTTATTTTTCTTCCTTTATCTTTTTTGTTTTTTATAATCATAGTATAGTAGGGAGACAGGAGGTACTGAACTTGTTATGGACTAAATGTTCCTGTTTCCCCCAAATTCATACATTGAAACCATAACCTCCAAGATGACTGTATTTGGACATACAGCTTTTTGGAGGATAGTAGGTTAAAATGAGGTTACAAGGATAGGTTTTGATCAAATAGGATTAGTGTTCATATAAGAAGAAATATCAGAGAGCTCACTGTCTCTGCCATGTAAAATCACAGTGAAAAGACAACGATCTGCAAGTCAGGAAGAGAGCCTTCATCAGAGTGACCATGAAGTCACCCTAATTTTAGACTCTGAGCCTCCAGAACTATGAGAAAGTAAATTTCTGTTGTTTAAGCCATTCAGCCTATGCTATTTTGTTATGGCAACCTGAGATGATTCATTCAATAGTATAGATTAAGCATTCTGTGGGCAGATATTTGTTTTTATAAACATTTTTATGTACACAAAATATCAAGGACAATAGCTTAGACATTGGTGTACTTCAAACACACACACACACAAACACATCAGTAAAACTGTTGTACTTCAATAATTCACTTCAATCAATTGTATTTGACCTTTTTTTTTTTGCTGCTCCCTTCTTCATTAAACCTCTAATGACTTATGTTTTTTATAGGCATATTTCAAGTTGACTAAGCCTGGGAAGTTCAATTTGGCGTCACAGTTTTTGCTGTTCCTGAAATGGCTTATTCTTTGCCTGCTGCTAAACTGATAGTGACACCTCATCCACTCTTACTGCCCCATGACCACCAGAGGACTAGTCAAGTCATCTTAGACATCAGTTAACTTTTTTGACATATCTCGGAGATGTTAACACCTGGTTGAGAGAGAGAGAGAGAGAGAGAGTCTTAACGACTCTTTGAAACCCAGATGTTTCAAAACCCAGACATTAAATTTCCATACACTCCATCAAATTCTATCCTCATAGTGGTTTCCTCAATTTATGATTTTTATTTCCATAATATGAAGGTCCAGGATATCAAATATTAGGTTTATGTTTGCTTATATTTATACTTCAATTTTTGAACGTGCAGCACAATATAATTACTGGCTTGTCAGTACAAAATGAAAAATACAAGTGCAATAATGATTTAATAGGGACTGTCCATGAATTATTACTCAGCAATAGGTTAGTACACCATCAAATTACTGCTAAAACTACAGATTGCATTTTTTAAATGTTCTTTGATGATTAGAATGACACCTAGGTAGCATTATATAGTCTCCAGGTCATTGTTTGAAAGATATTTCTCTCTCTGCTATTGACATGCAGCTATATTTTCCCCATAATATGCAGCTTTTCCTAATTCAGACTGTATAACTTTTAGACATTTCTCATGATTATGTTAAAATGGCAAAGCTTTTAAATGTCTTTCTATCACTAATGCCTAATATGTTATCCAATTGATGAGGAGGGAAAAGCTAGTTTCAGTAGAATAAGAACATTTCCCCCCAAGTAATTCTATCTAAATCTGGTATAATACGAACTATATATCTTTAGGATTACTGAAAAAGACTATAGTAACCTTTTCTTTAAAATGTTCTTTGCATTTTCATGTGGTTTCACACTGCCAGCTTCTTGGACCTCATTCAGAATGTCAAAACTCTCCTTATGTTTTCATCTTTGGCTTAAGATAAATTGTTTCTTAGAGTAACTTCTTATAGATCCAAAAATTTTTGGTCCTACCTTCTGGAAATCAGAGTGTGATTTTAAGTGAAATTTAAAGACCATCAATGTATTGACATAAATTCTCTTTTCTTAATGAGTCCAAATGTCAAGGCTGTGGCTTAGGATAAAGTTCAATTAAATTGTTTAAAATGTAACATGTTATGTTTACCTTAGAAATAATTATTCTAATCATTAGCATTTTATTATTACAAAAGAAGACACTTTTGTATTTCAGCACAATGTTAATTTGGGTAAAATTTCATAATTCTCCAGGAATTCTTAAAATAATCTTATGAACAAAGGAAAGAATAGCGATTGTTTAAATTATTCTGTTCAATGAAACAGATGAAACCTTTCTAGAAGAATAGACTAGCAGAATAATGCCAGAATGAATGTGACTTCAGCCATTAGAAACAGAGCCAAGCAGAAAGTCAAGTTTCTTGGATTTACTACAGAACTTGTGAAATTGACAAGGCCAGACATCTCAAAGGCTGTTGGAAGAGTCCTTTCCTAAGATATGGATACTGGGACATGCTATCAGGCTTCAAAGACTCTGCTCATACTCATTAGTTTTAACTTTACTTTTTTAGAGCAGTTTTAGGCTCAGCACAAAACTGAGTGAAAGGTATAAAGATTTCCCATATGCCCCTCCCTGCACACACCCATAGCCTCCCCATTACTAACATCCCCCACCAGGGTGGTACATTTGTTGCAATCCGTGAATCTACATAGAAACAACATTATCATCATCCAAAGTCCATGGTTTACACTAGAGTTGCATTGCTTCTCTACATTCTATAGGTTTGGATAAATGTGTAATGACAGATATCCACCCTATGGCCTAATACAGAATGACTTCATTGTCCTAAGAATCCTGTGTGTTCTGCCTATTCATATCTCCTTCCCTCCAAAGCCTGGGAACCACTGATCTTTTTACTGTCTCCATGGTTTTGCCTTTTTCCAGAGTATCATATAGTTGGAATAAACAGAATGTAACCTTTTCAGAATGTCTTCTTTTATTTCGAATGTCATATAGTTGGAATAATATAGTATGTAGCCTTTTCAGATTGGCTTCTTTTGCTTAGTAATATGCATTTAAATTCCCCTTTTTTTTTTCCAGGGTTTGAGAATTCATTTGTTTTTAGTACTGAGTAATATTCTATTTTCTGGATATACTACAGTTTATTTATTCACTCACTTACTGAAGGGCACCTTGGTTGCTTCCAAGTTTTGGCAATTACAAATAAAGTTGCTATAAAAACGCAAGTTAAGTTTCTATATGGACATACGTTTTCAATTCCTTTGGGTAAATACCAAGGAGTGTATGGTAAAAATATGTTTAGTTTTGTAAGAAACTGTCTTCTAAAGTGGCTGTATCATGTATCATTTTGCATTGCCACCAGCAACATATGAGTGTTTCTATTGTTCCGCATCCTTGCCAGCATTGGCTGTGGTCACTGTTTTGGATTTTAGCCATTCTTTAAAAGATGTGTATTAGTATCACATGGTTGTTTTCATTTGTGTTTCCTTGAAGACATACGGAGCACCTTTTCCTATGCTTATTTGTCTCCTATATGTGTTCTTTGTTGAGGTGATTAGTAAAGTTTTTGCCCATTTTTCTTTGGGTTGTTCATTTTCCTACTGTTGAGTATTAAGTGTGTTTTGTAAGTTTTGGATAACAGTCTTTTATAAGATACGTCTTCAGGAAATATTTTCTCCCAGCAGGTGAAATTTCATTCTCTTGATAGTGTCTTTTGTGGAGCAGAAAGTTTTAATTTTAATGAGGTGCAGTTATCAATTCTTTCTTTCACAGATTATTGGGTGTTGAGTGTCATATACCATTCTAATGTTTTTAAGCTAAAAATTCCAGCTATTGCACCAAGATACATGTTTGTGTGTATATATATATGTATATATGTGTGCACACACATATGTAGATATACATACACACATATGTATGTGTATGAGTATATATATATATGTATACATACATATATACATACATGGCTGGGGTTTTCTCGAATCAATGATGATATGGTATCAATATTGATTATTCAAAAATGTTTTACAGGCAATATGTAAAACACTGATTACATTATATTTTCAATTTATGTAAAGTAATTTGTCTCTATGATAAAATTTGCATTTTGTGAATATTTCGTTAAGATACTTAGACCAATCTATTTCCTAGCCTCAATAACAAGAGAATAACTACTCTAATGTTAGCAATTTAATTTAACCTGTTTGTCAAACCACACTTAACATTGAAATAATACCCCCTGAGATTCTTTTCTATCAATTCTGCAGAGAGCTTTTTATTTTCCTAGGCAGTGGTGAGCCTGAAATAATGTTCTCCAGGCAGCCTTTTTTTTTTTCAATAAATGTCTGTTCTCATAGGCCAATTACGGAAATGCACTTGCAGCAAAACAGGCAGCATAGATTACAAAGTAATTGCTGAGAAACTTCCAGAAAAACAATGATGAAGTGAATTAAAATGCCACAGACATTCTCTTCAAAGTTTTCTATTGACATATCTATAAAATTATCTTAAAACTTAAAGAACAGCCTCAGCATCCAAAATTAACGACAATAATTACAATAATCTTCTAGAAACGATTTGACTTTCTTCACCCTTCTAGAGAAATGGCTCAGGATTAAGAGACAGGACTTATAGGAAATGAGAACCCTACCGCAAAACACACTATTTGGTCAGGACTCCATTAAAAGATAACAAAAGTATCCCCAAATGGTGTCGCCTGAAGTATGGAAGAAGGTCTCCATAAAGTCACCATTTAAACGCAGTTTCAAATGGACATTGAGTATCTCTACTTTTTAGGGAGTACTGTGTGTTCCAGAAGTAAGTGATATATTCTGGGGAATTCTGCTATTGATTTTTTCATTAACCCAGGGATTTTGTCAGAAATTTAGTAGCTTTCTCCTTTCATTAGGACAAATACTTTTTGGGGGGGATAGAGTCTCGCACTGTCGCCCAGGCTGGAGTGCAGTGGCGCGATCTCGGCTCACTGCAAGCTCCACCTCCGGATTCACGCCATTCTCCTGCCTCAGCCTCCTGAGTAGCTGGAACTACAGGCGCCCACCACCACGCCCGGCTAATTTTTTGTACTTTTAGTAGAGACGGGGTTTCACCGTGTTAGCCGAGATGGTCTCGATCTCCTGACTTCGTGGTCCACCCTCCTTGGCCTCCGAGAGTGCTGGGATTACAGGTGTGAGCCACCGCGCCTGGCCAGGAGAAACACATTTTTAATGTTCTTCATGTTCAATTTGAGGTAGGAAGTTAAAAATTGTTTTTTCCAGTTGCCCTCATCTTAAAGCTGCTGAAATGGGCAGAAGCTGCCTCTGAGGAAACTTGGTGTTGATGAATGTCTTTAGATTCTTGAAATATAAATGAAAGTGAGTAAGAAGCTTCCTATAAAATTTAGTCTGGCTATTCATAGTTAAGTTGAACAGTGACTGATAATAGATGATACTTAGCAGGGAGACGTTGTGCTCTGATATTCCAAAAAGTTTCTGCTTGGAAGTGAGCAGCTCTCAACCAAATCTGACCCTTACCACTTACAAACTGTCAGAGACTTGTTCAAATTATTCAATCTCTTTATGCCCCAAGTTTAATACTTGTAAAATAGCAAATCTCTTAAGATAACGAACAAGAGCCTAGTATAGTGCCTAAAACATAGTGGGCCCGCAATCATTGGTCTTCTTAACTTCTGTATAAACACTCTCACATATCCAATCAGATACTCATTTAAGCCTTCTTAGCTGGGCGCAATGGCTCATGCCTGTAATCCCAGCATTTTGGGAGGCTGAGGTGGGCAGATCAGGAGATCAGGAGTTCAAGACCAGCCTGGCCAACATGGTGAAATCCCGTGTCTACTGAAAATACAAAAAAAATTAGCCAGGTGTGGTGGTGTGTGCCTGTAATCCCAGCTACTTGGGAGGTTGAGGCAGGAGAATCGCTGGAACCCAGGAGGCAGAAGTTGCAGTAAGCCGAGATCACGCCATTGCACTCCAGCCTGGGTGACAGAGGAAGACTCTGTCTGAAAACAACAACAACAACAACAAAAATCACCTTCTCATGAATTAGTTATGCATGTGTTTAATATTAGCAAAACTTAGACTGCTTCTGTCATTATTAAAGGCAGACGTAAGTCTTCAAGCCTCACACATCACAGGGGCTCTTGAGAAAGAATGAGAAACGTAACTTTTTTTGTAATAATAGGTTTCTCATTTATCTTACTCCATCCAGGATGAAAACTCAGCCACTCCAGTGTTTTCTCTTGATTCAGGAGGAAAAATCTAGCAATGTTGACTACTTATCCTCCCTCCTTTCTTATTGGAGAGAAACTAAATTAGAGATTGAGAGGGACAAATAGCATCCTCCTCTCAAGGATGGCATCTGATTATTGGTTTGAATTACTTTATGGCAATATGTATAGAAATATCTATTTTGTCATTTGGTCTCTGGTTATGTAATCTTTATCTGCTGGTTAAAGTCACTGACCTTGCTGGCTTTCAACATCCTGTCAGCAACTTTCTGCTCACATAAGATGACATGAGTGTCAATATATACCCCTTCAACATGTATGAGAACTTGGCTGGGGTTATTCCAGCCACTTCTCTGGGGTCTTTATGCTACCATCTATATCCATCATGGCTGGAGAACTCTGGGAATTTTGCCAACTCCCCAAAGAGTGAGACGGAAAGAAAGTGTGCTCTCTTCCTAATCCCCAAATCTCCTTGAGGTTCTATTCCTCTCACTAGGGAAGGAAACTGGCTGCAACGTCACCAACATCTGATTCTCTTGATTTCCCTCTAAGTCTTCTTTCTCTTCCTTCAGTTTAAAGGATATTTAGCCTGGGTGGTGGTGATAACATGAGATCACATTTTGTATAAATCACACTTCCACTCGAGATGTGTCTCATACAAACACCAGAATTTGATGCTAATAATGATACTGCTAGGACAAGATTCATTTGAAGCAAACTAAGATTTTGCATTTTGGGGGCAAAGTAGAGAAGGAATAATAAAGGGTAGAAAGAATTGGGGACAGGGAGTGTGATAGGCACAAACTAACACTTCAAAATATTAGTCCTTCCCATGTCTCTCATTAGAAAAGAAATAAAATATATCTTGAATTATGATAGGCAGTTTTATTTCATCCATTAATACCTACAGAGATACAGCTAATTGACTCACTTATGCAAATCTAGGTGTTACTCTATTTTTCTCTAATCGACAGTTAACCAAATTGGGGAATAGATGCTCTAATAGAAACAATTAATTCCTAAAATATTGATTTGGTAAACAAAAGCAATATAAACATCATTTTGCCATCCATGCAAGAAGCTTCGGCCCAAAGAGCATGAATTTAGATTAAAAAATTACTTGCATGGAGTGATTATAATTTTTAGATGTGTGAATAGCTAAATATTATTACATGAGAAATGACATATCTCAATTCATAAAGAAGACTTTTATATTTACCTCAGTGAGATAATAGTAGTGATTTTAATAAAAGCTAACATCAATTGAGTACTTCCATTGTGCTGAATATCTTTCTAAGTGCTTAATATGTATTAATTCATTTAATCTTCACAACTCATTGTTACCCAAATTTAGGTTGCCAGATTTAGCAAATTATAATGAAGAATACCCAGCTAAATCTAAACTTGAGATAAGCAATGAATACATTTTAAGTATTCCTAAATATTGAATGGACCATATGAATGAAAATTATTCATTATGTGTCCATAATTAAAATTTAACTGTGCATCCTCGATCTTATCTGACAACCTCTCCTCATTTCACAGGTGAGAAATCTGAGACACAAGCAAAATATATATCACTCTGTGCATGTCTACAAACAGGGTTGCTCCAGATATATTGCCTCATCAAATAAAAGTCCTGGTCAATTCTTACCAAATGTATGCTCCTTTTGTTGTCATCAAGAAAAGTGATTAACCTGAATTTATATTTCCTGGGAATCTTTCCGTATTACTGCTAACACCAGTTGCTCTGCGTGGAGTACAATCAGGAACATATTTAACATAAATCTTCCCACTCTTGTCTGCTATGTCAGTTATAATTGGTCAATTTGCAGACTTCAGCTGTCTTTATCACTTCATGATTAGTTCATTCCAGTGCCCCTTATTTGGTGTCTTTCTCTTAAATCTGCAACACAATAATTCAAACAAGGGCAGTCTGAGCTCAAGTCTACTCATACAAATGCTGATATCACCAAACCTCTTACTGATGAACAGGTACTGTTCTAACAGTGATAAAATCAATTCTAGGATAATATTCTGAAACCAACTTTGTCTATAACCCACTAAAAGCCTGGGCTTGTCAAACAAATTTTGCTTTTCACTGCAGTAATTCTTTGAAGCAGGAGTATGTGTTTTCTACGATACCCACTTGCAATAAGTCATGATTAGGTTCACATTTTTTAAAGTGATACTTGAATCAAAATGTAGGTTCTTGTAAAATGTTATTTTTTGTATATGATGTAGAAATTTCCTCTTCAAAACTTTGCATATGACATATTTTCTATAAGAGTTGGGAGTTCTTGTGAATCACAACCAGAAACCTTGTAGAATCAGAGACATTTACAACGAACAGATTATTAACCTCTCCATGCAAATATTTTGCCAAAATTTTATGGTATATTTTAGTGAGAGTGTTTCCTACACATATTTTTTTAACAATCCTACTGCATGTAATGATCTTTACCAGTTATAGTTTATTAGTATATTGATATACAGCATATGTTTATAAGGTGTGGGTCACTGAGCTAAGTAATTTCTATACATACTGTCACTGAAGGTTCCCAATAAGTTTTATGGATTAATTGTGGTCATTCAATTTTGTATATGAGGAAACTGAAGCTTAGCCAAAATTATATAGCTAGTAAGTGGGGGAATAGGAATTTTAACTAAGCCAGGGATTGATTCCTTCCTTCCTTCCTTCCTTCCTTCCTTCCTTCCTTCCTTCCTTCCTTCCTTCCTTCCTTCC
>NC_045439.1:19249253-19256092 GCF_002776525.5 Piliocolobus tephrosceles
TCCTTCCTTCCTTCCTTCCTTCCTTCCTTCCTTCCTTCCTTCCTTCCCTCCCTCCCTCCCTTCTTTCTTTTCTTTCTTTCCTTCCTTTCTCTCTTTCTCTCCCCCTCCCTCCCTCTCTCTCTCTCTCTCTCTTTCTTTCTTTCACAGAGTCTCACTCTGATGCCCAGGCTGAAGTGCTGTGGCACAGTCTCAGCTCACTGCAACTTCCACCTCCCGGGTTCAGGTGATTCTCTTGCCTTAGCCTCCTGAGTAGCTGGGATTATAGGTGTGCCCCACAACGTCAGGCTGATTTTCGAACTTTTAGTAGAGACAGGGTTTCGCGTGTTGGCCAGGCTGGTCTCGAGCCTCTGACCTCAAGTGATCCACCTCCCTTGGCCTCCCAAAGCGCTGGAATTACAGGCGTGAGCCACTGCACCCAATCTGAGCCAGAGATCTTAACCACCGTATAATACCGTGTTCTTTAGAGATACAAGATTCCTCTACTTTGTGGATAATGTATTAATAAATGTCAGCATATGGAACCTCCTCACAAACCTTTCTCTAGAGGCTGTGGGTTAAATACAGACAAGCCGCTGTCTAGCCTTCTCCTCTCTGGATTGGGGGCTACTTCTTGCAGCATACCTGACTTTTAGGACATTTCCTCAGGGTAGATTGTTGAAGGTGGTCTTAACTAGACTGATAGAATCCATATACAAGTCCATCAGGAATACCACAGATCACGTGAAGATTGTGTCTTGAATGCAGAGGAAGATGTCAATCACCCCTAACACTGTTTTTACAAACTTCCTGAACTTTCCATTCACCTCATCGTGAGAAAACCTCTGACTTCCTCCTGGGAATCTTCAAGTCAAAAATTCACATTCACCTTAGTATTCATTTTTCTACTCCATAAGAAATGTTTTTACTAATTAAAAATACTAGCTGTTATGTATCGGGCACCTATTTTGCTTAGCATTCTGCCATGTGAATAATGCCATTATTATTTTACAGATAAGAAAACTATACACAGAGGGGTTAAACAATTTACTGAAGCCTGTATATAAGGCAAAGGCAGAATCCAGGGCTTTCAACATTCCATGAGTGTGCTATGCTACTAGTCTAGGGTATGCAAGCTCTTATTCTCACATAACAATCCCCTTGTTCCTTTTTTCATACCTGTTACTTGACATAGGATATCAAACACATCCTTTTGGAGCAAGGGTAAAATTCACCTTGCTTTTAGTTCACTGTGGAAAATTCATATGTAGATCCATTTCAGGTATGTCCAGAAAGACTTGTTATCATCTAGTTTAGGCGCTAACATTATTTTTGTGTGTATGTGGAAAGTTCCTGAATGACCAGGCGTGGTGGCTCATGGCTGTAGTCCCAGCACTTAGGGAGGCCGAGGCAGGTGGATTACTTGAGCCTTGGAGTTCAGGGCCAGCCTGGGCAACATAGCAAAACCCTGTCTTTATTAAAAATACACAAATTAGCTGGGTGAGGCAGCATGTACCTGTAGTCCCAGCTACTCAGGAGGCTGAGGTGAGAGGATTGCTTGAACCCAGGAGGCAAGGTTGTAGTAAACGGAGATCACACTACTGCACTTCACCCTGGCAACAGAGCAAGACCCCGTCTCAAAAATAAAAGAAAAAGTTTATGAATAATGAAAAAGAAATCATATTAAGACAGCGGAATATTTTCTTAAAATGAGTTACTAGTTGATAGTGATCTTTCAGTACTCACAACGACTAGAAGGATTCTTAAAGGTATTTTAAGAGCCTAGACTTCAGTTGAATACAAAACCCATAACTTGCAATCTCAATGAAGTTGCCTTAAAAGTTTCCTTCATAATGTTAATATTATAGAAAATCATTTTTAAAATTTTATATTTGGTAGAGATGGGCTCTCACTGTGTTGCCCAGCCTGGTCTTCAATTCCTGGCTTCAAGTAATCCTCCTGCCTGGGCCTTCCAAAGCATTGAGATTATAGGCAAGAGCCAACTTGCCAGGCCAGAAAAATCATTTTCTAAGTTGTAACCAGTATATCACAAAATACTTTATGAACCCTGATGTATGTGTTTAACATTACTTACATTAAGAATTTTCCTGAAAGCTCTTTATCCACTGTAAATATGTGTTTACAAGTTAAGCCATAAAGTGTTTTATTTGTAAATAAATAGCTCTTTTGAAAGGCAGATTAAAAACACATTTAAATGCACAAAACCTCTTTCTGCCTTCGTTCAATATTCATTGAACTCTGCTTAAATAATGAGTATTGTGTTCAATGTACATCATTTTTGAAGCACAGCCAATGGAAATGAGCATTTTATATTAAATGACTGGTTGTATAAAGTGGTCACAAGTATGTCTGGTGCTTTTTGCCTTCTTTAGTAAAATTCTAATTATTTACATACTAGTCATGTAATGGACAATTTGTATTTAAGAATTTGTTTCAGTTTAAATCTCTGACTATGTAATTGTGTGATTTCTCCCCAGGGTTATAAAGAATGCGAATCTGTGGTCTATGATAATTGCATCTAGAAAACAGTTAAAAACACTTGTAATTTAAATAAAATCCATAATAAGAGCTGTCAAAAATCTGATTTAACTCATCTTATGAATATTCTCTAAAATTACACTTAGAGTGTCTTTCTCCTTCCTAGAGTATAAATAGATTTAATATTTATCACAAAAACATTTAAATTATGTACCAGTTCAATCAATGTGGATATAATAACTCATATTGAAATCCTACAAGCCACTGCTATTGGAATTTATTTGGAAAGAGGACCAGATTCAGAAGATTGCAACCATTCTTATAAAGAAGGAGCTTTTCTGAAAGTAATGTAGTTGTGCATGTATTGCATGCCTTAGAAAATATTGTAACGGATCCCACATGTTTATTATTTGCATATTAATAAAGAACATTACAAGATTTAAGAATGGACTATTATTACTGCTTAAAATATGTGGGAGCATCACTTGAGCACAGGAATTTGAGGCTGCAGTGAGTGGTAATCACACCACTGCACTCCAGCCTGCATGACAGAGCCAGACCCTACCTCTAAAAAAAAAAAAAAATTAAAAAAATTAAAAATTGGCCAGGCGCGGTGGCTCAAGCCTGTAATCCCAGCACTTTGGGAGGCCGAGACGGGCGGATCACGAGGTCAGGAGATCCAGACCATCCTGGCTAACACGGTGAAACCCCGTCTCTACTAAAAAATACAAAAATCTAGCTGGGCGAGGTGGCGGGCGCCTGTCGTCCCAGCTACTCAGGAGGCTGAGGCAGGAGAATGGCGTAAACGCGGGAGGCGGAGCAATTAATTAATTAAATACATTTAAATTTAAATTACAAAAATCCTAAAACATGTAAGAGCATAGGAATGGCAAAGTAAGATTCTCCAAGAATTTACTCTTCTATGAAAGAATGAAAACACTGACTCCAAAATTAATAGTAATAGTAATTTATTGTCTAATCAATGTTTTAAGAACTCTGTGAATTAACCAAAGGCCTACAACAATCCAAGGAAATTTTTTTGAAGAAAAATGGTTGAATCTCAATGACAACAGTGAGCTTTGCCACATTTCAAATTATTTTTATTCCTCTCCCCAGTTTTAAAGAAATTTCGGAAAAAAAAAAAACAGGCCTCATAATTATGGTAGCCATGTAAAACAGACACCTTTTGGAAGGGGAAGAATGGGTTTGAAGCTCCCCAAAAGCCCATATTCATACATGTCTGGCAGTTCTCCGGAAACATCCATTTGCAGAACTCATCTGTATTTGGCCTAAATCAGACCTCACCAACTCTAAGGAGCTTTCAACTCTGGGGCTACATTTGTAAAAAACAATCAACAGTGGTTACTTAATATTGCAGCTTCATGAGGCAATGGTAACAGCTGTGACCACAGAGAAGCTCACCAAAAAACATAAGGGAAAAACTTGCAAAGTTGTCTGTGGGGGCCTTTGAAAAGCTCCAACTTATTCTTGTGAATCTAGAAGGTTTTGCATGTATGCAGGGATGTATGCACACCCAGAAAAGACTTGAGAAGGCCCTAAGCTGTTGCCTCTGGCTAACCTTCAGGCTCTGATGAAAGCTAAAAGTAAAAAGTAAAGGCAAAATTTTAACCTGTTTACCTAAGCATTGAAGGCCTCTCCAAACTGCACATAGAAGCTCTCAGCAAAGTCTGGGAAATTTATAGTTTCAAAGCATGTAAGGACATGTCTGACCAATCATTCACTGACCACTAGCTAACTGACCAGAAATTGTAGTGGTTACATGTGACAAAAAAATACAGACTGTATGGAAGTAGTTCAGGAAATTCACTAAACAAATAGCAATGACAAAAACAAACATCAATAACAAAAATATATATATTGTGGGGATAATCTGACTTTCATAGTTGTCACATTATTTAAAATATCTAGTTTTTAACAAAATATTATGAGACATTAAAAAAAAAAAAGTAAAATATAGCCCAAACCCAACAAAAAACTCAGGCAACAGAAATTATTGCTGAGGAATCCCACATTAGACGTAGATAGACAAGTACTTTGAGTCAATTATTTTAAAACATGTTCCAAGAACTAAAGAACATAATGCCTAAAGAAATATTAGAAAAGGTATGAGAATGATGTCTCAACAACTACAGAATAGCAACAAAGAGACAGAGATCTCTTTAATCTGAACTTGAAAATGAAAATTCTGAACTTGAAAATTATAGTAACTGAAATAAAAATTAGCTAGAAGGGCTTAAAAGCAGATTTTACCTGTCTGAAGAAGTAACCAACAAAATTTAAGATACATCAATTGAGACTTTCAGAGTGATACATAAAGAAAAAAATAGGAAAAATGAATAAAATATCAGACACTGTTAGGATACCATCAAGCACAAGAATATACATATTATGGGAGTCTCAGAAAGATAAAAGAGAGATAATGACAGAAAGAACATCTGAAGACATTATGACTAAATTTTCCCAAATTTGAGTAAAAATTTCAAGACATATTCAAGAATTTCAGTAAACTCTAAGTGGGATAAACTAAACACACACACACACACACACACACACACACACACACCCCTAATATTCCCAAGCAAATGAATTGTCAGGCCCGTATCTTACACCATATACAAGAATGAACTCAAGATAGATTAAATACCTAAACATTAAGACTAAAACTATAAAACTCCTGGAAGAAAATATAGAGGAAAATTTTTATGACATTGTACTTGGCAATGATTTTTTGAATGTGACAAGAAAAGCACAGACAACAAAAGTAACAATAGACAATTGGCATTTCATCAAACTTAAATACTTTCGTATATAAAAGGACACAATTGACAGAATGGAAAGGCAACTGTCAGAATGAGAGAAAATATTTACAAATATTTACATATCTGATAAGAAATTAATATCTATAATATATAAATAACTCCTATAACTCAGCAACAAGAAGTAAAATAACCAGATAAAAAATGGGCAATGGACTTATAGAGCCATTTCTACAAAGATGACATACAAATGGCCACCAAGCAAGTAAAAACATGATCAACTAGTTATCAGAGAAATGCAAATTAAAATCACAGAGAGATATTACCACACATCCATTAGGATGGTACTATTTTAAAAAACTACAGAAAATAACAAGTGTTGATGAGGATGTGAAAAAATGTATAAAACCATTGTGCACTATTGGTGGGATTGTAAAATGGTGCCATCATTACAGAGAACAGTATGATGCTTTCTCAAAAAATTAAAAATAGAACTACCATATTAGCCAATAATCCCATATCTGAAAATATATCCACAATAATTGAAAGCAGGGGGGCCAGATATTTACATCTGTGTGTTCAGAACAACACTATTCACAATAAACAAGAGGTAAACCATCCCAAACATCCATTGATAAATGACTGAATAAACAAAATATTTACACATACAATAGACTATTACTCAACCTTAAAAGGGAAAGAAATTCTGACATGCTATAACATGGATAAATCTTAAGGATATTACACTAAGTGAAATAATCTAGTCATAGAAAATCACATATCCACCCATACGAGGTACTTAAAGTAGTAAAATTAGAGAGACAGAAAGTACAATGGTGATTGCCAGGTTCTAGGGGAATGGAGAAATGAGGAGTTACTGTTTTATGAGTATAGAGTTTCAGATTTGCAAGTCAAGTAAGTTCTGAGATCTGTTTCTCATGAATGTGAATATATTTAGCACTACTGAATTGTATACTTAAAATCAGTTGAAATGATAAATGTAATGTTATGTGTGTTTTTCAACCACAATTTAAAAAGCAACAAAGAGAAAGAAAATAAAAAGGGATGAAGCCAAAACTTTGCTCATTATTTTCAACATGTATGGCCAAAAGATGTAGGACCTCTGCACCATTTATCTGGGAGAAATTTTAAATGCGCACCTAAACACATCATAAACAAACTGTCAAAAGACAGAGAATTTTGAAAGTAGCAAGAGAGAAGAAACTCATCACATACAAGAGATCTTTAATAAGATGAACAGCCAATTTGTTATTGAAACCATGGAGGCCAGAAGGCAGTGCAATGATATACTCAAAGGGCTAAAAGAAAAAAGACTCTCAGGCCGGGCACAGTGGCTCACGCCTGCAATCCCAGCACTTTGGGAGGCTGAGGCGGGTGGATCACGATATCAGGAGATCAAGACCATTCTGGCTAATACGGTGAAACCCCTTCTGTACTAAAAATACAACAAAACTAGCTGGGCATGGTGGTGGGCACTTGCAGTCCCAGCTACTCGGGAGGCTAAGGCAAGAGAACGGCGTGAACCCGGGAGGCGGAGCTTGCAGTGAGTCGAGATCGTGCCACTGC
>NC_045439.1:19256192-19411392 GCF_002776525.5 Piliocolobus tephrosceles
AGAATTCTATATCTAGCAATGAAGGAAATACAGATTATGAGGCAGAAATTAAGACATTTGCAGGAAAACAAAAACTAACACTGGCCGAATTTGCTACTAATAGCCATTTCTTATAAGAAATAATATAAGTAGATTTTCAAGTTGAAGAATACAGAGAAAATAAAGAGCACCAGTAAAGCTAAGCACATAAGTGAAAATGAAAGAGAGTATAAATATATGTTTTGTTTATAGCAATTTTTTTTTTTTTTTTTTACTTCTGGCTTATTTGCAAGTCAACTGCAAAGAGCAATAATTATGTATCTTTGTTGATGAACGTATAATATATAAAGATGTAATATGTATGATGATAATAGATCAAAGAAGGGTGAAGGAAGCAACTATTGAAATTGTTATTAATATGGATTAGATTGTTATGCTTTAAGACGTGACTTGTAATTCCCAGAGCAACTTCTAAGAAAATAACTCAAAAATAGGTGGTAAAAGCAATAATGGAGGAATTAAAATGGTACTTTAATTATTCTATTTAACATAAAAAAGGGGGTAATAAATAGGAAAACAAAATAGGGAAAAAGGGGGTAATAAACAAATAGGAAAAAAGAAAAAGGGGTAATAAAATAGGAAACAAGGGAGTAATAAATAGAAAAACAAAGGCACAAGGCGTATAGAAAACAATTAGCTAAAAGACTAATGTAAATCCTACCTTATTAGTAATTACATTAAATGTAAATAGATAATGTAATATAATCAAAAGCAGAAATTGGCAAAAAAGACAAAAAAAATTGTCCTACTATATGTTGTCTACAGGACACACTTCAGATGAAAATACATAAATAGTATGAATGTAAAAAAGATGCATGAAAAACTGCAATTAGGAATCAAAAGAAAGTTTGAGCGACCATATAAGGAAAAGTAGACTTTAATAAAAAATTGTTAGTAGAAACAAAAAAGCAGATCTTATATTTTTAAGAGGGTCAATCGATCAAGAAGGTCTGAAAATATGAGTAACTATGCACCTAACAATAGAAGCCTAAAGTACATGAACAAAATTTGTCGGAGAACTGATAAGGAAATTAGATATTTCAACAGTAATAGTTAAAGAATTCAATATCCTGCTTATAATAATTTGTAGAAAAGCTAGACATAAGACCAGCAAAAATATAGAAGATGAAAGCAAAAGTATAGATCAAATAGATACAATGAATATTTACAGAATACTCTACCCAACAACTAGACATAGACATTTATAGAACACCCAACAACAGAATATACATCTCCTAAAATTCACATTAAACATCCCCCATGATGCATCATATTTTAGACTACATAAGAAGTCTCAGTAAATTTAAAGGAAGTTAAACCATACAAAGTATGTTCTCAGATCACAGTGACATGAAATTAGAAATCAGTAACAAAAAATATTTTGGAAAATTCACAGATATTTGGAAATTAAATAACACACTTCTAAATAACCAGTGGTTCAAAGAAGAAGACACAAGGGAAATTATAAAATATTTTGAGATATATGAAAATAAAAATTAACATATCAAAACTTAGAGAATTCAACTAAAACACTCAGAGAAAAATGTATTAGACTAAATGTCTGTATTAAAAAAGAAATAACTCTTCAATAACTTAATCTTTCCTTATAAGAAACTAAAGTGATAAATAAGATAGACTCAAACCAAGAAAAATGAAGAACATAATAGATGACGGCAGAGATTAATAAAATAGAGAATACAAATCAAACAAAAAACTTATACCAAAAGTTGATTTTTCAGAAAAGCCATCAATGAAATTTAAACTTTTTAGCTAGACTGACTGAGAGAAAAAAATAGAAGGCTAAAATGACTAAAATCAGAAGTAAATCGATTTTTTTTTTGACAAGGATGCTAGAATAATTCAAAAGGGAAAATTATATGTTTTTCAACAAATAATTCTGGGACAACTGAATATCCACATGTAAAAGAATTTATCTGAAACCCAATCTCATATCATATACAAAAATTAATTCAAATAGTTCAAAGTTCTAAATGTCAGAGCTAAAAGTGTAAAACTCTTAAAGAAAAATGTAGGTTAAAATGTTTATCACATTGGAGTAGACAAGGATGACATGAAACTACAAGTGAAAAAGGAAAAGAAAACAAAATTGAGATTCATCAAAATTAAAAATACTTGTGCTTCAAAGTATACCATTAAGAAAATAAAAAGGTAACTCACAAAGTAGGAGAAAATATTTGCAAGTAATATATGATACAATAGTTTCACTCAGAGTATACAGAGAATCCAAGTAACTCAATAATAAAAAGACAATACAATTTTAAAATGCCAAGAAATGTAATAAACATTTCTCCAAAGAAATGCTGCCATTAAAATTAAAAAACAAAAAAATACTCAACACCATTAGTCATCAGAGAGCTACAAATCAAAACCACAGTATAATACTACTTTAAGAAAAGTAGAATGACTATAATCAAAAATACACAATGACAAATGTTAGAGATGATGGGGAGAAATTGGATTCCTTATACACTGATGGTGAGAACATAAAATGAAACTGCTTTAGAAAATTATTTGGCAGGTCCTCAAAAAGTTAAACATCGAGTTACCATATGATCCAGCAATTTACTTCTGAGTATATGCCCAAGGGATTTGAAAACATGTTCCTACAAAAACTTGTTGGGTGTTCGTAACATCATTATTTATAATAGATAAAAGGGGGAACCCCCCAAATGTTCATCAACTGATAAATGGACAAACTGTAATATAGCCATACAATGAAATATTATTCAGTCATGAAAAGGAATGAAGCATTGTTGTATGAGAGAACATTAGAAGTCTGAAAATACTATGCTAAGTCCAGACATTTTTAAACAACATGTTTTTAAACAACATTATGCTAAATCCAGACATGAAACACCACATAATGAACATTGCATGATTTCATTTATGATTCTGGACGTTCCTAAGTGTCCAGAAAATGCAAATTAATAGAGTCAGAAATTATATTAATTACATTAATTCTTGCTAGAGGCTGGAAGGAGGCAGGGATTTTGAATTGAGAGTGACTTCTAAAGAATATGGTGCTTCTTTCGGGGATGATGCACATGTTCTGGAATTAGATAGTGGTTATGGTTGCTAAAGTTTGTGAACATGCTAAAACCATTGAAAAATCACGAATAAAAGCAATATACTTCATGTATTCAACAGAAAAATGTGTTATGACTGCTCTTAACGACTAAGAAAAACTAGTAAGAAGATTGCTTTGTGTAACAAAGACTTTACTGATAAAATTGTAACATAGCATTGTCCTGAAAATATTAAGATCAGATGATCAATAAATAATTCCTTATTACATAAATAAAACTGTCCATTCACGGTGGCTCATGCCTGTAACCCCAGCACTTTGGAAGTCCAAGGTGGGTGGCTCACCTGAGGTCAGGAGTTTGAGACCAGCCAGCCAACATGGTGAATCCCCGTCTCTACTAAAAACACAAAAATTAGCCGGGCATGGTGGCAGGTGCCTGTAATCCCAGCTAGTTGGGAGGCTGAGGTAGGAGACTCGCTTGAACTGGGGAGGTGGAGGTTGCAGTGAGCCGAGATCACGCCACTGCACCCCAGCCTGGGTGACAGAGTGAGGCTCCATCTCAGAATAAATAAGTAAATAAATGAATAAATAAAACTTTGCTAAATTCTCTGACCTTCAAATTCCAAAATGAATGTCAGAACTGGCACCCATTCTTTCAAAAGAATAGATGTAAAACACTTGCAGCCCATTAACAAAATAATTACAAAAATATTAAAACCTCAAACACATGGCTGTGTAGTGCACTTCAGACTGAAGGAAAAAATATCAGAGGCTAGCAAAGCACACAGGGCAACTACATCAACTTATACACTGTATATAAAAAGGTAAAGGCTTTAGAAGCTACATAAAGGGAAAACAACATCAAAACTTGTGTTACCAACTGTGTCAGAGGAAAGCAAACCTGTTCTAAGCATGGATGTTTTAAAACAGTTTGTTTGCTTTCCACCTGGGAAATTTGGAAAGGAAAAATTGGCTTGTTCTCCCTTTGATATAATTATGCACAAAACAATATCATAAACCATAATTTATTACCTGTCTTCAGAGAAATACATAAAGCATTCTCCCAGATTACTTTACTTGAGCTGGTGGCTTTTACTTTTTTCTCTCTTGCTTTCAGCCTCTTTCTTTCTCTTTCTGGACTGTTTTGGATTCGAGCCCATTCTGTTTTGGTGACCTAAGCAATATCCCTCTCCATTTCCTTTGGAAGCGGCACCCTAATATTCCTTTGAGAAACTGAGTCTCTCTCGGTACATTTGCTCTTGGAAAGATTGCCAATGAGGGAGTCTTGGGCAATCAGGGGTCAGCGAGTAAGTGAAGCTCAGGGGTCAGACTGTCTTTATGAATCACCAATCAGCATCTAAGTGGCATCAGAGTAGATAAATGATGCTCTTTCATTCCTTTTGCAAGTACCTAAAGGGATTTGTTGCCCATTTATTCCTATTACACAAGTTCTCAGAACAGGTCCCAGTTTTGTTGAAGTTCTAGTTCTGTACAGTCTTTGATTTTTTTTTTTTTTTTTGACATCTTATCCTCTCAGCACAATTCTTCCTTCTGCTGAATTTACACATACTGTGTTTCTGTTGTTTAAGTTATATTATTCCCCTTCAATTTAGGATTTTAGGCACTGTTCTCACTGCTCTTACGGTTTATCTATTAACACCTTGGGAAACTGGGAAATTATTCTACTATCCAGGAAGTAAATCTGCAATTGATGCTGGTACTGATAGTTCAGAATTACCTTCTACGACTGTCTCCCTCTTCAATGCACACAATTAAAGAAGAGGCCAGAAGAGATTATCAGTCATTCTTTTAAACTTATTTTTTCTTCAGGTATGGTTTTATTCTTTTATTGGTTTAGAAAATGAAAACCAGTTACCTACATGGGATAGGCATTCACGTGTGTGTGTGTGTGCGTGCGCGTGTGTTATATATATAGAAAGTATGTGTTTGTGTCTGTATTCGAATTCCTCAGTTGTTCAATCACAATGTGATAATCATTAATTCAGAAAATGTGTTTCCTTTAATTGTTTTATTCGCTCCAACTCATTAACTAATTCTGTGTTGTCATCTTGTGCTTCCTTCCCTATAACTTTTACTAATTTCCTGGAAAAATATAACAATATGATTTATCCATTAAATTATACTAGTGTTGTTGTTTTAATTCAAAATGTTCATTATGTAGTGCAAAGTTTATATATTATTGCAAATAGCACTTCTAAAGAAGGATTTTCTAACTAATAAAAAAGTAGATTATTTATTGTTTTCATTTTGAACAATTACAATTTTGCCATCAAAGTGGTTTTTAATAAAAGATATTGACACAGCAGGAATATCAAAATAAAGAGAAAGTATAGTGGTAGAGGAAATACAGTTATGGAAACATAACTGTACTCCAACCTAGGCAAAGATGTTTATTGCAGTGGAGCACAGGATTAAATTATGACTTTAATTATGGTAACCAAGGAAAAAGTTAAATATAATGTATTACCTAGTTCTAGTTACCTTAATTAAGGAAGAAAAAGGGAGGATTTTTGCCTGCCTGTAAATTCTTTAAATACATTTTTATATTAAGTCTATGTAAGGGACAAAAAAATCACACCGTTGATGTCTTCCTGGTGCAAATGGAAAAGGAAGCTAACAAATAAAAACTGAAATTGACTGCCTCACATAATCGAAAGACACTAGGAAGATTGGCTTGAGTCAGGGCTTGAACAAGGTTGGCACAATATATTCCTTGACTCTTTTCTTCTTTGTTTTTCACGTCTTCATGGTTGCAAGATGGCTGCCAGCAAATTTCAGGTTGAAATCCAGGAGCGAAGAGCCTTTTCTAGCAAAATGTTTTACTAGTTTCGTTAAGCCTCATTTGTCCATGTGCAGATCATTCCACCAATCACTACAGCCAGGAGCATGAGATCACTCTACTTCAGGGAAGAAGCTGGGTTCACTGACAGCACATGGGCTTATATTGAAGAAAAGAGAGAGACTCCCATTGAGAAACTGAGAAGTTAGAATGAGGGTAATCCATTTCGGAATATCTTCCTCTTTAAATCTTTGAGAAAATGTTCCATAATCACAAATACTCATATTGCTGTTTCTGTAAATTCATTTTTGTTTGTTTTTGGCTTTGAAATGAAAATGATGTCAAATTTCATATTTGGAGAAATATGGCACACCCTAGAAGATGCATGTATAAAGATAGAGACAAGACGGTGCCATATCAGAAGGTCTCAAGATCAGATGAGATTTTATGACGTGGTGATCAGATCTGATCTTGAGACTATCTCATCTGGCACCCTTTCGTCTCCATCTTCCTCTTGAGACCATCACCCTTTGAGAGTTTGCACCAAACTTTGGGGATGGTTTTAGACTTCTACTGGCTATGGAATATTTTGGTTGTTGAGAGACAGGTGATCCCCCTGGCTAAAATATACATTTTACTTACATTTTTGGCTATCGCAAGATCAATGATGGCATTTAAAAAGTGGGACTTTATAAGATAGAAAAACATTTTTAAACAAGTGACACCAGTTTGAGGAGCTAAGTACATATGTCATATCTCATTTTTTCAGTTGATATTTAAACATTATTAAAAGTAAATATGGGTAAATCATAATAAGAACTTATAAATTATATCCACTAACCCTTTAATTTTTCTTACTGTGAAACAATAGCTGTACAATAAAAATGATTTTAGTCAAATTGAATCTTAAGTATAATTACTTATTGAAGAAATATAACATAATTATTAAAAGCTGGTTTCATCTATAAGATTCAGGCTACTGAAAGCTCTGAATTCAATATATATGTAAATATGCAAGTTAAACTCCTAAATGTAACCATCAGTTCTGACAAAACTCAATACTGTCTTTAAAAATAATGTAAATATATTAATAAAATGTTGTTCTTACATCTTCTATAATTATTCAACGTAAAGCATATCTTTCTTTTAATATCTTGTCTTCATATTTTCTACTAAAATATCCCTTAGGCCCATTTCTATTGACAGATGTTTCTTTTTATTTTTTAAGCTCAATAGATGATTTGTGATATCCTGTAGAGACACCAATGAATTTACTAATAAATACCAGGTGTTTAGGCAATTGATATTTTCACTTTACATTGTGTGCTCATAGAATATAGGTCTTCATGTGTATTACTAACTCTTAATGCCTTGAACATCACAGTTGTACAATACATTTCTTTGAACTCAACAGAAGTCAGAGTGAACAGTTAGTGATGCACTTCTGGTATTTCATACATAATTGAACCACTCAATTTCTCATATTTCTTGGTACCTGATACTTCTGATATATCCATGAAAAAAGTCAATAAATGATTTGTGATGTCCTTAATGAATGCTTAACAAATAAGAGAGTTTTCCTCTATCAGACAATCAGGTCCTGACATAAAATACTCTTTTAATAAATATGTATTAAATGAATTCATTTCAAAGTCCACTTTGAGTTAAGAACAATTGTTATAGATTTGTCAAATTTCTGGACATAAACAAATTAGGCATAAAATAGAGATAAAAGACTTAGTACCTTATCTATGGTCAAAGTCATGGAATTTCAAAGCAAAAACAAACCAAGTCTTGTACAGCCATAAATTCAAGGTCTGGATGAAACTGAATTATAATTTGATTTAATTTAATGTGATGCATTCTTCACTAAAATGTGAGAGATTCATTCTCTAAGTTTTAGGATCCAGTTGAAATAGGTCCTATTTTACTTTAAGAAAAGCTTTTTACCTTATACAAATCCCCAGGCCTATCAACCCAATGAATTTGGGGGAAGAATACATTATCAAATAATTAGCTTTTATATACTGAGATTCATTTACATACTGAACTCACATTATATCTGAAAAAGTTTTTATTTTACAAAAACAGACTTGTCTTGGTTCTTCTGAAATTTATTTTAGTAAAAAGTCAGTTTCACATAGACTGGTGGTCCCCAAGCCTGATGGATCATGCAAAAGCGCTGGGAGAGCTTTTGTAAAATTACAAATTTTGTCATATTTCCTCAGAAATCCTTATTTAGTAGGTCTGGGTGGTCCCCAAGGGTTTCTCATGATGAGCTAGATTGGGATTTAGTTTTATTAACCAGAAGTACTTGCCCAAGACCATAGTCAAAGGCTGGATTTATATCTGGATTATTTATGAACTAACTAGCTGTCATTATTTTCCTCTGGAAAAAGCTTGCTTCTGAGCTGTTTTTGCTTGAACTGTGTTAACTCTCTGATCAGGTAAAGGTTCATGTTTTCTCATCTCAATCCTTAATAACGTGTTTTATATTCAGACATAAAATGTTGACTTTGCAGTAGAACCTGCACCATACTAAAGTTCCCCTACATAACATGCCTGGGAAATTTAGAGTGTACTACTGGGAGGGAAAAAAAGAAAAAAAAAATTCTTTCAGAATTATTTATCATGATGTTTGTCTCAGACTAAAATACAGCTTACATGTTATTTATTTCTGCACAAAACCTAAGTTGTATTTTTCTATTCCCAAATGCATGAATTATTAGCAAGCTGGGAACTGGATCATTGTTAAGATATTGCAGATGATCCAAATAATCTTGTTTCAAATGCCAAACCCGATTACAAGCAGATGTACTGGAGCTATTTTCTAGTGTTTGGCTCATTTGTATAATGGCAAAGGGGGCTTCCCCTGATGATCACTGTAATCCAGTTTCATCTCAGTAATTTCTACTCAACCACGTCAAACTCCCAACCTCGGAAAAGCACTCAACAATTATTCAACTTAGCATACCAGTACCTAGAACATTTACAAATACATGCATACAGGCAAAAATCAGATCTTTAACATTTTATATTAACATCAACTTGTGATTAAAATGAAACAAATATTCTCATATGCCTATTACATCAAATATTTATCACTACTTAGCCCTAAGCATCAGTAGATTTTTTCATTTCTTTATTGTCTTACTTTTCATGTGTTTCCTAAATCTCAGATCTCATTTGGAGAAAGAAATCAACTCTGAATTCAGCTGAGTCACTTAAAACTCTGATAGTAAAGAAAATGGAATTAACTGAATTCCAGGTTCATTTCTTCATGCGAGATCCAAACACACTTAAGGCCCTTTTACTCCTAAAGATTTTTAATTCCATGGTTTTGCAAACTAATAGAGGTCTAAACATTGATAGCTTTATAACTGGAATATTTAAATAAAATAATATTCCTTTAAATCAGTTAGAAAACAAAATATAAATTGCTGTTTTATCCTTGGCATGATTACTTTCCTCATCTTGTTTTTCTTTCTTTTATGCCTAATTTTTCCTTTTAGTTTTTTTTTCCTTTGATTTCATTCAGGTATTTTACCTTTTCCAAAGACCTATGACCTATTCTATAATGTTTGCAGTAGGTTATAAGTAACTTTAGATATTGCAAGCATATATTGCTGTTACTACTTAAAATTGTATCTCATATACATTGCAATATTTCAATGTTCCAAATACAAATACAACTTTAGCAGAAATAAATAAACAAAATTTTTTCATTTCACTTTTGTTTGTATATGGGATTTTATACTATGAGGACTGAATCAGAGATTCAAGATAATTTGTTGAAACCAATACAAAACAGTCCTTCATAAACCTTATTATTGTCCTTTAACTTTTGCCCTCTTTTTGAATTTCTTCTACCATAGTTGCTGTAATCTCAGGTTAAACAAAGGCAAAGGAGCTACCATATTTTGAATTATGTCTGATAGAGGAGCTTGCATTTATGAAGCACCAAATACAAGATTTTTAATAAATGAATAAGGGCAATTTGAATAATGACATTTAGAATTGTAAATTTGCAGAAGTGGAAGCAAATATTGACTTTGATAATAAATGTAATTTCAGCAAATTATCACTCATATTGGAAATATCTACAGTCAAGGGAAAGATTATCTTTATTTGTTAGAAGTAATTCAAAAAAGTTTGTATCATATAGTACTATTCAAGGCTATCAATATATTTTACAACAAAGATGAGACCAAAATGGAATGATGTTTCTGTTTTACCTGAGTCATTAAATGATGAAAATTATGTTTCAGGAATGAAACATCACAAGACGATTCGAATGAATTGCTTTTCAGGTTGATTCCTCATGTTTTGTTGTTGTTGTTGTTGTTGTTGTTGTTGTTGTTGTTGTTTTGAGATGGAGTCTCGCTCTGTCCCTATGCTGGAGTGCAGTGGCCGGATCTCAGCTCACTGCAAGCTGCGCCTCCCGGGTTTATGCCATTCTCCTGCCTCAGCCTCCAGGGTAGCTGGGACTACAGGCGCCCGCCACCTCGCCCGGCTAGTTTTTTGTATTTTTTAGTAGAGACGGGGTTTCACTGTGTTAGCCAGGATGGTCTCGATCTCCTGACCTTGTGATCTGCCCGTCTCGGCCTCCTAAAGTGCTGGGATTATAGGCTTGAGCCACCGCGCCCGGCCATATTCCTTATGTTAATATTCTTTTTCTCTCAGCTACTTTTCATGCCTCTTTGCATTTTTATTAAGGACTTAAATGATGACACTCAGTAGAGAATAAGCTTCCATATTTGTTCTGTGTCTCAGAACCAGCATAGGCCATGAGAAGTAGGGGATTAAGAAAAAAATGTTTTCAATTCCCCTAAAAAGGAACCATAGTATTTTATCTAAAATAATCTACTAACTCAGATCAACTGCTTAATTTATCTCACAGGTAAACATTTTAAATTCTTGTTCCAGTGGTGGTATATATAACCTGGTCTCCCATAATCTTTAAAATGGAGCAAAAAAAATCTGTCTCTTCTAAATAATAGCATATCCTAACCATTGACTTCCCTTTTTATCCATTAACTCCTGCAATGAGTGTAATTTTCCAGAAGGATAATATCAATGAATATCCATCTAGATTGCTAGTCATATTAGAGCAATTTGCTTTCTGAATTTCTGATATGGACAACCCCTTTGTGAGTAGCCTTTCCTGGGAACAGAACGTTCTTCTACATGCAATTCCTTGCCCAATAAGAATAGCTCATTCCAAGCTTGGAAGAAGCTAGTTGGTATTTTTCTATTTATCTCAGTGGCAGCTATTTAAACTTGGAAGTAGATTTTACCTCATAATGCTCCAGACCACTGGGTACCTCTATGTGATCCAATATTATGGTGGGTTTCACATTCCACTGCTCGACTTTGGGCTTATTAAAAGGTCTCTGGGCGATAGCAATCTGCCAAAGCTGTGACCGAATGGTACTGTTCTGGAACTCTCTACAGAGGTGTCAGCCAACTTAAAATGGCATCTTTACCAGCTCTTTGAGCCAAGCACTGCAATCATAGTTTAGGTCTTAAAGTAATGGCCATTTTGTTATTCCATTCCATAAAATATTCTTTCCCTGTGTTCAGATAGAACAATCATATTTGAGAAACAAACTGGAAATTACTTCTTGTTTTCCCATACCTCTCGTTTTTCACTATTGTGGTACAGAAAATACTGGTTTAAAGCCCTCAAGCTGATTTTAAATTGTGTTCTTTTTCAGTTTTCATTCTTTGTTCAAACTCATGGATCATCTCTCCATACCTTAGGTAGATAGGAAGGAACCTCATCAAATGATTCTGCATCTCACACATTACCCAAGTCCTAGGTGGCAATTCAGATGCTGAAATAGTATATCTGCAGCTAATTCCATGAACATGGCTGGCAATGTCTTAAATAATATAGTCTTAATTGCAGAGATAGCCAGAAGTCAGTAAGAGAGCAGCATACTAGTTGAGAGACAAACAGTTGTATAACAGCTAGGGTTGGGAGGTGGGTGGGAGGGCACATTCCGACAAGTGTCCTTCTCAAGATTGTGAGGGTTTCATTAAAGAATTGAGAAGTCCAGATATAAGTGAGCAGATTACATCAGCAATTTTCATTAGGTTGAGCTTTTAAATTCCATTGTGGGGCACCACCTAGCCAACTTTATGAAAATCTTAGACTAGAGAGTTAACTGTTGTGAGGGGCTTCCTGTCCATTCAGGATACCTAGCAGCACCCATGGCTTCTGCTTACTGGATAATAGTAACACCTCCACCCCTTGTGACAACCACAGATGTCTCCGACATTGCCAAGGGGCTTTGGGTGTGTCAGGGAGAGAGATGGCCCCACTGAGAAGAATCACTCCAGAAAAAAGGTACTATTATTTTTTCCATTACTTTTCTTTTCTACTTTAAAGTTATGTTCAACAAGTTTTAAGACATTAAAAGAGCAGAGAGAAATCACTAGAACTTAAGATATATCAGTTTCAATTCAACATAATAAGCAATGCATTTAGATTTCTCTTTCCGCATTCTTAATATTTAAGGAAGTCATAATCTAATATATGGATATGCACCAAAATAATGCAATGTACTTGGAAATATATCTTAGAAGATTAACACACAATTCATTGAGTAAAGGTGTAAGAATCTTTGGGATCCATTATTAGTTGGAAAACAATACTCCCTAAAATTGTCGGAGTGGTATTCTCTTATTATCTGTGAGAAACCATTAACCACACAAAGTAAGGTATAAAAAAAAAAATTCATCACTTGAAATCATTAGCTTCCTTGTAAAATTGTGAGAAATGCAAAATTATTTTTCAGAAAAATCATTAGTTACAGATCACTGCAGTATCAAAGCATGAGTCTATTACTCTACCCTCTTCTGCATAAAAATGTGTCAGATGTGCAAGATCATTTATGTTGATAAATAGCTTTCAAACTATGTTTATTGTTTCGTGTTCAAGTCGATATTAGCTCATCCATTTTAACAGTAAGTTTTGTGGTGAGACCATCTTTTAGATATGAAAAATCCTGAAATGAATAAGAATAAACATCACTTTCCATCCAGCTAAAAACAACAGTTTAAAAAGCAGTTTGTTCTGTGTACTCTGTGTCTCAGAGGCTGACTAGAGGCAGCTGCATTAGTAAATGTCACTGCCCTAAGTTCTATTCACTGAAGATTTTGGCTTCCTTCCCTCTCTTGTTTGTGAGTTTTTTTAAGCTTAAAACAAGTGTCACAGCTTCTGAGAGCTTCAAGAGGACCAAATAGTTATTTTCACCCAAGACACCTTGTTATATGGAAGATGAATGTCACACATAGTTGGCCTCAGAATTGAGTTATAAAATATCTTTTTTTCTCCATTTTTCCAAATTTCTAAGGCTTTGGAATGATTTCAGTTAAATGTTTAAAAATGAGATCCAATATTACATTCTTACTTTTTGATCATCTCTGTATATAGGAGAGTTTTCCAATTTTTTAGAAGTCAATTACTATGTCCTATACAGGGTTATTGTTTTCATTTATTCCTCTGATGTTTATTGATAACCTACATTGCCAAACAAGGTTTTTTAAAGTACCAAATGAAATAAACCTTACCCAAACTAATTTAGAAAAAAGAAAATTTATTGCCTCATGTGGAAGAAAAGGCTGGGAGTAGGGAAATGTTTGGAGAATATAGAGTGAAGTTTGGGCATTTCTAGTTCTTGTTACAGAGGCTACAATTTTTTTCCTTTCTTTTTTTTTTTAATGAGATGGAGTCTCCCTCTGTCGCCCAGGCTGGAGTACAGTGGTGTGATCTCGGCTCACCACAACCTCCACCTCCTGGTTCAAGTGAATTTCCTGCCTCAGCCTCCCGAGTAGCTGGGACTGTAAACAGGCATATGTCGCCATGCCTTGCTAATTTTTTTTTTTTTTTTTTTTTGTATTTAGTAGAGATGGGGTTTCACTGTGTTGCCCAGGCTGGTCTTGAACTCCTGAACCCAGACAATCCTCCCACCTTGGCCTCCCAAGATGCTAGGATGATGGGTGTGAGCCACCACGCCCAGCCAGGTACAATTTATTTCAAAGAAATCAGTCTCACTAATGAGTTTTCTCTTTTTTTATTTCATGTTGGTTTCTTTCTCAGATTCCTAGTGGTGGTAGAATAGCTGCTGTGGTCTCTAGGCCTAAATCCTCCCATAAATCAGAGATGATGGGTAGAAGGCAACACTCTGAGTGTCCAAGACTGACTCAGGGGTACACCCTGGATTCTTCATTGGGCTTGATTGCATCTGCAGCATAGAGATTGAATGAGGGAAGGATTGGCCCTTCAGTAGAATGGCTAATGGGTACTAATGGGCACAAGCAATGCTTATCCACTATAGCTGCTGTCTGCCTGTATACCAAAATGTTTGTTGAATAAACAATGAAGTCAAAAATCCAGATGCTACAAGACAAACAGAAACATTCTTGCTCTTAGGCTGTTAAACTGGAGAGATGACCAGGTAGACACACAACTAAAATTGAAGCTAGTGAGAGCTATCAGGCACCACGCTGTTGGCATGGAAGGGACTCTTTACCAAAATGCTCAGTGAAGATCTGTAAAGGAGCCAGCTTTCGAAAATAGTCTTGAGTAGGATATGGACGTTCAGAAATGGAGGGAATAGCATGAACAAATGGAGAGTGGGGTTCATGGAAGAGCAAGTCAGTCAGTGTAACCAAATCAGGAGTCAACAAACTATAGCCTGAAGCCTAATCCTGTTTTGTGAGTAAAGTTTTATTGCAACACGGCCATGCCTACTTGTTTACATATTATCTATGGCTGCTATTGTGGATTTGCATCATTATAGCTGACTGTCTAGCATGAAAAGCCTATAATATTTACTATCTAGCACTTTACTCCAAGTGTTTACTGATCCCTGAACTATAAGATAAATTATGGAAAAGGCATCAGATTACCTGGAAAAGTCACGTGAAGATAGTAATTGAGCTCTTGACCAGCAAGTGCAGAAGACTATATTTAATGCTTTTTAAGCAATGGAGTCCCATGGCAAGGTACAGAGAAGTAGATGGTTTGATTAGAACTGAGCCTTACTAATAGTAATTTGGTGAAAGTATATAAAATGCATTGGAGGGAGGAGGCGCTTAACCGTAAACTTCAACATGGAAATAACCAGGGAGCTTGTGATACATGCAGATTCCTAGACCTGCCCCAGACATGCTAATACATCAGAGATCAGGGCATTCTCACGTTGCTTGTTTTTGAAGTCCAGACTTTTAGAAAGGTTGAACTAAATTTCTAGGGAATTGATTGTAGTCTCAAGATTACTATCATAGTTCATGTGAAAGATAAAGGATCTCACTAGATGGTGGGCAGGCTTTCTTCTGTAGCATGCAGAGCCAGGACTAGAGTTCAAATGGAGAGTCCCCACCTCTTGCACACTCCCCTTCTTTTAAGTCCCAGGTTCCATCTCTACCACAAAGGGTCTCTTGAGCATGTGGACATTTGAGGCCATGTTCTACACACTCCCTCTCCTACCAGCCAAATCAGGTATGATTGTCTGTCTTTAGGAGGACAACCCAGAGAAGTAGTCTTGGGGCCCTTGGGCAAGACAGCCTAGGGTGCTGGGTACCTTCATCGTGATCTAGATGAGCATCTGTGAACTTCAGATGAGCACATTCCCTTGGTCTTTGGAACATTCCATTTTACGGTGAAGTGTTTTTCCAGAGGAAGATCAGAGCAGAACCCCAGGTAATGTGAGGTCCAAGACCAAGGCCCTGATTACCTCCTCTAAATGTGTACCTGAGAAAGAAAATGAAGAAAAGGAGTGGAGTTGTGTTTTCAAGATATTGCTATGATAAAATAAACAGGGCTTGGTAACTATATTTGGTATGGGAGATCGTGGAAAGGAGAACGAGTCAAGGGTAGCAAAGCTTTCAAGTCTCCATTAATGAGAGAAGTATGATGTCATCCGACGATGAAAACAGAAAGACAGGAGAAGAAATATGCATGAAAAAAATAAATAAACCAATAAAACACGTTGTTTGCTTTGGAAACTTATACACGAGAAATAAGAATGAAATTTAAGTGGAGATGACCTGCAAGAATTGGTAACTGTGAAAGAGAGATTAGAACTAGAAAGTGCAATTTAATATTGACAGAATAGTTTTCTTGACTTCCATCTCTCTTTACTCATGAATGCATTTGAATTTATTCTAACTCTACTGGTCCTTTATTCTTATCTGGATTATTTCAAATAGAAAAATTACTAGTCATCAACTACTTAACAACACTGAGGTAGAGTTTATAAAGAAAAGCAACAAAAATACTTAAATACACATAAATGTTTGATTATTTACATTTTCTTAGCAGTATTCCAATGGATGAGTTGGTTCCCTACAAATAGGGAACCTCTAAAAATAAATGATGAAGATTTATTTTTAAAGCTAAACACTTTCCTTGTAAAATTAAAAGCATACAGATTTAACGCAAAATTATTTTAAATTCACTGCAGTTATCTTTACTGATACTCAACTTACTCCATATGTGGGTAGTGAGAATTTTTTTATTTTGGGTCCTGAGTCAGTTTACAGGACCCCAGTAGTCTTTGAATTTCCTTGCTGTCAAAATTGTTTGCATCATTTTAACCTGGATTTAAGCATTTCTCAAAGAAGCACTGGGTCATTTTGATGAGATATATACTTTACAGAATATAATATGGATTAGAAAAGTGCTTGCTGGTACTGGGCTACTTCAATGCATGTATTTTAAAAGAGAAAGTTTATAATAATTTTATTCAAACACTTCCAATTCAATATGGGTTTTCCTCGACCTCACCAGTCTTTCAATATATCTTTCCCCCATGCCCAAATCATAGTTGTCAAGAGCACCAATATAATTATTCACTTACTTCATTTGCCAATATTCTTAGCATAGACTCACTTCCAGCTTCGACATTGATACAATGATTCGATGATTACTAAAAGTATGAGGTTTTTGTTTGTTTGTTGTTGTCTACTCTTTTACCTTAGGATATATCCCAATATGAATGCTAGTTAAATTAAAGTGACACGGAATGGTCTCATTTTGTGTGGTTATGACAGCTAATTTATATGTAGTTAGGTTCTTTCATTTCATTTTTCTTCCAAATTTTGTGTTTTGTCCTATTCATTTATTTTTGTAAATGTCAAATATTTACATCTTTTCAAATATCTACAAAAGTTATCTTCAAAAGCATTCAACTTCTATTACAGTCCCCTGCAAAATGGCTCCTACTGGTAGCCATTTAATTTTGTTATTGTTCATCCTTTCATTTTTTTAAATATAAGCAAACATATATATGTGTGTATTCTCTATATATTCTAAACTGTCTTGTAGGATAAATGGTAACTCACTATTTTTTCCTTCACTTTGCTTGTTCAATTTTTCACTTATTAGTAGACCTTGGTGATCACCTGTATTATATAGAATGATTTCTTATTTCTCTTACAGCTTCAGGGTATTCCATAATGTACCATGGTTTATTTAACTAGTCCTTCATTGGCCAAATATTTAGATTATTTCCAGTATTTTACCTTTACAAAAAATACTACATTGAATTCTTTGTTTATATTTATGTTTATATTTTACCAGTGTATCTTTGTGATATAGTCCCAGAAGTAGAAATTCTTGATCAAAGGGCAACTGTTTACATAATATTACTAGCTATTTTCAAATTCCCCTGCATAAGGCTGTACCATTTTGCATTCCCAACAGCAATGTCTAAGAGTGCTGTATTTACACAGCCTCCTCAAGAAAGTACTTCATAAAAATTTTAGAGTTTTGGCAATCAGAAAGATGACAACTGGTATTTTAATGTAGTTTTGTGTTTCTCTAATTTTGAGTGAAGTTAAGGATCTCTTCCTGTGTTTATAAGCTATTTTCTTTTTCTTTGAACTGTCTTATTCCTATCTCTAGTCCAATTTCCCATATAGTGCCTTCATGACTTGGTTCCTGCCATTTCAGGTATAACCTGATGGCCTGATGCATGCCACCCTTGAACACATGCCTACTGTCGGTTCATGTCAGAGGTTCTGCTTCATTCCTTTCTGCTTTTTTGTCTCAGCTTTTGCACATGCCCTTCATTTTGCTCCAATTGTGTTACCTTCCAGTGTTCCCATATGGAATGCCCTCTGTCCCTTGCAAATCAGCTCCCTTAAAGTGATCTGGAAGAATTCAACTGAGCTCTTTAAAAGTACCTGCTTTTGAAGAGTCACGCACAAATAGAACATTTACATATTTGCAAATTTTATATGCCTTCTGTGTTGTTGCAAAGTGATAAAGAGTATGTATTGCATTTATAACTTAAGCAAATCAAAGAGGAAAAAAGATTGAGTCTCCCTTTCAAGTCTTTCTTGTTACCCGAGCAGAGATTTACATAACCCATTCTCTGATTCCACAGTGTTATCTACCTATCTATCTGTAGGAGTCTACTCAGTCTGCCATAACAAGATACAATGACTGGATGACTTAAACAACCGAAATTCACTTTCTCACAGTTCTGGAGGCCAGAAGTCCAAGATTAAGGCCCTAACAGAGTTGGTTTCTGGTGAGGCCTCTCTCTTTGGCTTATCAATGACCACAGTCTTGCTGTGACCCTCACACGGCCTTTCCTCTGTGCACATGAAGGGAGGGGGGGAGAGAGAGAGAGAATGTGCTGTGGTGTTTCTCTCTCTTCTTATAAGAAACCTGTCTTATTGGATTAGTAATTCACTCTTATGACCTCATTTAACCTTAATTACCCCCTGAAAGATCTTATATCCAAATGTAGTCACACTGGGGATTAGGGCTTGAACATATGAACTTAGAAAGGACACTGAACTGTAAACATCCATGACAGCAACTCTTATTCTATTATCCACTCATCCATCCATCTATCCTATTTATGTTGAATGCACTGTTAAAATGCATAAAACTGCCTGCTCAGTTTCTTCCATGTTTTGCCTTTGGTTGGAGTAGGCATTATAATTTCATCACTTTACATCCCTAGTCTAGCACATAATCGTGCCCCCAAAATATTTGCTATTATATGTAGTGGTTCAGAGGCTGGTCTTTGGGCATGTGATTGTGTAAATATTACATATATTTCTGTATTCTTTTCCTGAAGATACAAATAGAGAAAGATTCCTTTGACTTCTCTGATAGTTCATACTTATCATAAAAGTATTCTATGTCATAATCAGGCGATGCAGACATGAAAAGAGACAGAGGTTTCTTTTTTTAAGTGGAAAGTAATAGTCTTTACACAAATTTTTTAAGAGAGTGGAAATATATGATGATTTTCAGTAACAGTTTCCTATCAGTTAACTTGGAAGTTTAAATCACTTTTCAGAAATTTTCTAACTATATTACCATATTACAGTTTATAAAATAATCAGTTTTATTGCTTTCATCATGTTGTTTATATGCTGATAGAGAAATATACAGACAGCTGAAGTGTCTATAATTTATAAGCAATTGCAATTTCCTTAAATTTATTGAACTTTTTACCTGGGCTTTTAAAACTGGTTTTGAACGTGAACGATACACACAGCAGGCTGATATTTTGTCCTCTGATCCACTAGAATGTAACGGGAAATTGCTCTCTGACTCTTGCTAAGTCATCAGGAATTAGAAGGTTAGCAGTAACTCATTAAACAGAGCTGCCATTTACAGCTCCCACATGTAAGACATCTGGCCTAGAACCAGAAAGACATCCACTCAGACTCCTGCCAGCAGAATCGTCTGTGACAGGAAACAATGAGGGTAGAGAGTTGGGGGAGATTCTTGGAACAGCCCTCAGTTTCTCCACTGGAAGTAAGAGAAACTTGGGATGTTGCCAGGTTTTCTACAGTCTAGAGTGGATGGTGGGTAGGTATTCTCAGGTCATTGGTGAAAAGTTCTATCTGTAGATTAATGTCCTGTAGATAGGACATTTTTAAAGTTCCCTGAGCCCTGCAACAGAGCTCTTTTTTTTTTTTAATGTTAATTACTAGACATCTTCTCACCTCTAATAATCAGGAAATAACTACTATACCTGGACTATTCTTTTGTCAAAGGGTAGCCCTGTTGAAACAAAAATAACATGAAATTTGGAAATGGCCATTTGTGGACTCACATACTGTGTCTGTTATCACCTGCTACTGGCTCTTGGATAATCTACTTAATCTTCCTGAAGGAGAAAGGATACAAACACCTGGTTTTGATGACATTTAATGGATGAAATTAGGTTACGTATCTGAGGAGCATAGTGCAATGCCTTGCTAATCAGTGTAGGTACCTTGATTTTTATTTTATGTATTATTTATTTCACCTGTGCAGAGTACTTTTTTTCAGCACAGGATGGGATAACTTTCTCATGTAGATTTTTTTCTGACGTTATCTTTTCAGGACTTTGACAACCTAGTGGACACTACTACTGCCTCGCATCTCTTATTGGATAGCTTCCTTGAATTTTTTTCTTGATTCTCTTAATGGTTTTTGGTATCTCTCTCTTTATCTTCACATGCCCAGTGGACCCAAGAACCTGGCCAGTGTTTAACAAAATGAAGATGCCAAATGGGAGCAAGAGTTCTACCATGTGCCAGCTGTGTGCACTTGAACTTGACTTCTCTCACATCTACATTAGCTATTTTGTTCTTATCCTTAGCTTAGACTCCTACCAAGCTAGGTAGAGTTGCCAGTTGGCCTGATTCTAGTCAGCCTGTCTTCAAGTTCACTTCTCCTATAATCCAGGCTACTATGCCAATGCACCCATGCACTCAGCTGGCCACGACAGTGATTACACATTGCAAAGCCACTTCTGAGTTCAACTCCAATTCTCGCATTGATTCTGTTTCTGCTTCACTACCAACTGTTGGCCTAACCATTTGTATTTTCCAGTTGTAACTAGTCTTTCATTTTCTAACTCTCAGCTTATGCCTTAAGGACCCTGGCTTGAATATGACCCACCAGCTCTTTCCAGAAATATATCCCGTTCCTGGGTCTGGAAACTAGGCAATATCAAGTAGAAGTTTAGATCCCAGCTCAGCCTCATATTTGCTGTATGAACTTTCCCTTGGTGTTCATGACAGGATGACTTGATCTCTACAGGTCACATGTGATGGTTAATTTTATCAGCTTGGCTAGGCCACGGCACCCAGATATCTAGTCAAACACTATTCTGGATGTTCCTGTGAAGGTGATTTTGGGGTGGAATTAATATTCAAATTGATGGAGTTTGAGAAAAGCAGATTATCTCCATAATATAGATGAGTCTCATTTCATCAATTGAGGACCTTAAGAGAAAGGACTGCCCTTCTCAAAGACGAGTGAATTCTTTCTTCAAACTTGAGTGCAACTCTCCCTCCACCCCCTCTTACCTGCCTTCTTATTTGTTCTGTTTCTCTGGAGACCTCTGGGTAATACTCTACAGTTTCTTCTTGGTGAAATGGGAATAATATTTGTACCTAATTTCTAGGTTTATGATGACAATGAAGGAACCTAGCTTAGTACTTGACACAAAATAAGTGCCTAATAAATGCCAGTTACTCTTCTAATCATGATTTACCAGTTCCTTTCATAACTCACTGTCTTGAGTCATGATTTTGCTCCATTCTCAATGGAGCCATGGTTGCCATTCTCAATGACTTCATCTGGAAAACTTCTAGGATTCAGTCTAAATCCTACCTCTCTTGTGAAGCCAGCCTGTATGTCCCTCAGGCAGTTATCTATATATATAGTCCAAGGCTACAACCTGTTAAACTATCATTTATTTATTTAAATATAGCCTTCAAGAAGAGGTTTCAAATGCCCCCCCGTCTTTAAGATCACAGACTTTAATCTCAAATGCTGATGATGTTTGATTATCAATAAATATTCACTGAATGATTATTATAAGATGTCTATACTAATTGTATTAGGAAAGGGAGCTTTTTGTCAAACCCCTGTTTCTGTGTGGTAGGTAGGTAGATTCATTGATTCATGAAATATTTATGAAGTGTCTGCTGTGGGCAAGGAGAGTGTCATTTTTTTTAGCTTCAGTTCTCAGGAGGCATATGATTTATTGATGGAAGTAGTATGGAAACACAAGTAAGTGAGCCTTAGAGTAAAATCTTCCATTTGGAAGGCATGAGAAAATGATATTGAAATTTGGAGGGGGAGGTGATTCTTTCTGCCTGGGTGAATTCGAGAACAAGCTCTCATAGGAAATAACATATGTAAGTTTAGCCTTAAAGAAAAGGCAAGAATTGAACCAATATAAGTGTAGAGAATAGCCCTTTCAGGTAAAAAAACAAAAACAGAAGTCAGTGTGTGGCGGCTCGTGCCTATAATTCCAACAGTTTGGGAAGCTGAGTGGGAGGACGGCAGCCTAGGCAACAGAGCAAGACCCCATCTTTACAAAAAATAGAAAAATTAACCAGACGTGGTGGCATGCACCTGTAGTCCCAGCTACTTGAAAAGCTGAGATGGAAAGATCACTTGAGTCTAGGCATTTGAAGGTTGCAGTGAGCTATGATTGCAACACTGCACTTCATCTTGGGCAGCAGAGTGAGACCCTGTGTGGATTAGTCAGGGTTCTCTAGAGGGACAGGATTAATAGGATAGATGTATATATGAAAGGGAGTTCACTAAGGAGTGTTGACTCACAGGATCACAAGGCGAAGTCTCACAATAGACCATGTGCAAGCTGAGGAGCAGGGAAGCCAGGCCAAGTCCAAAACCTCAAAAGTAGGGAAGCCAACAGTGCAGCCTTCAGTCTGTGGCCAAAGGCACAAGGGCCACTGGAAAACTACTGTGTAGGTCCAAGAGTCCAAAAGCTGAAGAACTTGGAGTCCGATATTCAAGGACAGGACACATCCAGCACAGGAGAAAGATGGAGGCCATAAGACTCAGCCAGTCTAGTACTTCCACATTCTTCTATCTGCTTTTATCCTAGCCGGGCTGGGAGCTAATTAGATCGTGCCCACCAAGTTTGAGGGGGGGTCCGCCTCTCCCAGTCCACTGACTCAAATGTTAATCTCCTTTGGCAACACCCTCACAGACACACCCAGGTATAATACTTTGCATCCTTCAATCCAATCAAGTTGACACTCATTATTAGCCATCACACTGTATCTTAAAGAAGAGAAAAGAAAAAGAAAAAGAAAGAAAGAAAGAAGAGAAAGAAAGAAAGAAAAGAAAAGAAAAGAAAAGAAAAGAAAAGAAAAGAAGGAAGAGAAAAGAAAGAAGGAAAGACGAAAGAAAGGAAGAAGGGAAAAGAAAAAGAAAGAAAGGAGAAAGGAAGAAGAAGAAAGAAAGAGAGAAAGAAAGAAAGAGAAAGAGAGAGAGAGAGAAACACAGGTGACATACACAGCCTACGTGTGAAGAATAATAAGCAAGCTGCATTGGCTGTAGGTTAAGGGAGAGGATGGAAGCAGCAGGAGAATTTGGATGGAAAAGCTGAGGACCACTTTATCAGAGCTGTAAGTACTACAATCTAAGCCTAAGGAGTTGAAACTTCATTCAGTGGGCAGAGAAGACTCACTGAAGGTGTTTTAGCAGATTTCCTAAGTGGTTGATAAGTGTTTCATAGATGTTGGATACTCTATTTTTTTTTTTTTTGAGAAGAAGTCTTCCTCTGTCACCCAGGCTGGAGTGCAATGGCATGATCTCAGCTCATTGCAACCTCTGCCACCCTGGTTCAAGCGATTCTCCTGCCTCAGCTTCCTGAGTAGTGGGGATTACAGGTCCACGCCACCACACCTGGCTAATTTTTTACATTTTTAGTAGGAATGGCGTTTCTCCATGTTGGTCATGCTGGTCTCGAACTCCTGACCTCGTCATCTGCCCGCCTGGGCCTCCTAAAGGGCTGGGATTACAGGCATGAGCCACCGCACCTGGCCGGATACTTATACTTTTAATAGGAACCTTGTCATCTTGGAAGACGTGAGTAAAGAAGTTGCTATGAATTGGGAAGCAATGGCAGTGGGTTTGACTGAAAAGAAGAGTTTGAAGTAGAGAGCTGTTTTGCCACATCATGAATGAGATGCAAAAGAAACAGGAAAAACACATTTTGTTCAAGGCTGCCAAACCACTGTTTTGGCCTCAGGAACAGTATTTAACACATGGAGCACTTACAAGACAGGCACTGTTCGAGGACTATCTAGGTGTCAACTCATTTTTCCTAAGAAATAAAGATTTTATTATCCCCCTTTTTACAGATGAAGAAATGGAGACAACAGAGAAGTTAAGTAAGTTACCCGAGATTACACAGCAGGCAAATGACAGAACTTCCTCTTTGCACTTCGCCAGGCAAGACACTGACTAGCATGCAGCTAGAGCTCTTCTCTTTAAACACTGCTGCTTTAAAATAGAATAGATTAGATGGGATGAAATATACATCATTTTTCCTTCCTTTTTTTTTTTTAATATCTCTGGGTTGAAAACACCTTTTTTTCCTCCTCTAAGTAGCACACTTCAGAAGTATGTTGGAAGCTATAGAGACAAGTTAAACTCTACATGAGCAATTGTTCCACCAAGGGAAAAGTGCCTGCCTGCAATTCTTTACAATCCTCCAGCAAGCCATCCTGAACAGGTAAATGACTCCATAGTGCAAAGGAGCTGAACAATTCTTTCCATGCATCTCTCATTCTGGAATACGGAAGAGAATTCAATATGTCTTGCCAGGTTATTACAAAAGGAACCTGCTATGGCCTAACTCATTATATGGCGCCTGATACCAGATTTTAAACACAGTGAAACAAAATAACATATATCTTTATTTTTCCTGACACAAAACCTTTTCTTGCTTTCTACTGTGACATGAGGCTGTAGTCATCTGATATTGAGACCCTACCCCATCATGTATGGCTGGCTTGAGCCCAGAGGAAATCAAGTGCTAAATTTGAATAATTTGGAATATGGGATAGGTAGTTTTACAACAAAGGAAGTTTAGTTTTTATTTTTGTTTTCTTAAAGAAGCCATGTTCTCTCCCACTGTTCAGTATAAAATTAATTTTCTATTTTCAATAGTTTCTCCTGATGAGGATGCATCTTAGTTCATACATGTTGCACACAAACAAAACATTATAATGATGTCATTCTGCACTACAGCTTTTCTTCCTTTCTTCTTTCATTAGTTCACTATTTATTTAAGGCCTAATGTATGTCATTTGCTGCACTCTGATGGATGAGTGAAAATTAATATACATTAAAGAGATGGTCTCTGCCTTGATGGAGTTTAAGTACCCTAAAGGAAAAAGTCATATACGTGTGTTTTAACACAAAAAAAAACAGCATGATGCTGTTTCACAGGAAAAAAGCAGTTTTTTGGAAGCAGGTAGAAGTTAGGTAGCACTAGGGTAGAACAAAGTAAAAGGAGAGTTTCTCTGTCTCCAAGTGAGCTAAACAGTTAGCCAGGTCAGGGGTGTATCCCTCCAAGGGAAGACCTTGAAACTTTCTCTGAGCACTTGGTGTGCATGTCCCTGTTTTTATTAAAGACTTCATTTCCCTTCATCTCTTCCAACATTGTCTTCACCCCTGGCTACCTTTCTAACAGCCCAACAAGTTGTGACACTTGCAATCTGCTGAGTAAGGACAAGGCTTAAATCAGATGCAAATTTCTTAATGCTTCCTTTCCACCTACTAACATTTGCCATTTATATGCTAATGTTAGTCTACTCTCTGTTCTCATTGTAAAACTCTGTCCCTCCAACTTTGCCCTAATCTGTTTTTAGATAATGAAGGGCTTCAAATTGGTTAAATCTAGATTCACATTTAACTGTCCATTCGGTAACTCAAAAACCAAATGTCTCGGATCATAATTCTTCAGGAAATAACTCTCTATAAAAATATATATCAGAGTCTGGGTGATAATGTAATCATAAACTATGGGTGTTAGTTAAAGTTCTTAAAGGTAAATTTTCTGGCTGTATTCCCACATCCATGAAAGATAATTATTTTTTTTTTAAATCTCCAGTTTAGCAATCTAATGCCTTTGGCAGAAATGTGCACTAATGTATCAGGAACAGGCTTGTTTAACACATAGAAAACCCAGTCAGGACACTTCACTAATATATGCATCTGCATCGATTTTTGTGTTTTTCTTAAATGCTTATTTCTGATGAAATCTGTCCTATTGGCTCCACTCCTGGGATAGAAGCTGAGCTCTGCATTCTTCCCAGCAGCTCAGGGTGAAATAAACGCTTGTCTAATTCTGTATGGCTCAATGCCCCTGTGTCATATCTATGCATGCCATAAAAGCAGTGATAAACATGATATATTTTTATGACTCTGAATGCTCTATGTGTCAATAAAATATTTTTTAAACTGGATGAAGGCTGCAGTGAACCTGCCTCGCTACTGAAGCACTGAGTCCCAGTATCCCTGGCTTGATTCCGCCCGGATGGCAGAATCATCAATCGTCTGTGATGAAATTAGGTGTCTAGTGCTTGTGGCATATGCAATGCTTTAAGTCCTAATGGCCTAAGGGTTTTTTCTCTGATACACATAGAGAAACGTTTCCCTTGCTTCTTGTTGGGGAAATGGATCACAGCTATAATCGACCAGATGAGCTAAATGACCTTTCCTTATTTGAAATGCCCTGGGATTTTACAAGAGGAAAAGATCCACATATGCAAGAGAAACTGCAGTGTAAACTTTTCAAAGATACTTTAATAGGCCGCTTTAAAAATATAATTTAAATGTGGAGGAGCTCCTTTACAGAATACTTCCATTGACCGAAGACAAGATGCCTTTCAAACTTTGGGGGGTTTATTGTGTTGCAAACTATAAATGAATGATACTGCTAATCGTCTTACTTATGTCTACACAGTGCTTTCTGTTTGCCAAAGCATTTTATGTTTAGTTCTCATAATAACATTTAGAAGAATGAGTTATGTCTTATTCCATTTGATAGTACATAGAGCTTGAGAAACTTTACACAGAACAAATAACAGCACTGGGGCTAGAGCACGTTAGAATGGATTAGATCCGGATGAGTTCCTCAACGATTCCCAGTAGGAGTGTCAGCCGTTCTATAATGAAAGTATTTTGAATACAAGACAATGAGTAAAAAGCATACTTTAAATGATGCTTTTGTCTGTTCACAGATAAAGGTCAAGGACAAACATCAAATCATGCTTTTGAATAGAGGAGAACATGTTCATTTCTAAACTTGCGAGTTTCCCAAATAGGCTGAATAAGAACACTTTTCTGCCCTTGAATATAAAGTGTGCATGTTTTATATTTTCCTTAGTTAACTCTATATCTGAGTTTTATTATTTGGGAATTAATGTTGTTTAATTTTGTTTTATTATCATTGGAGATAGGTAAGTGGCTGTGAAAGGAATTAATATTCATCTGCTATTTATCGTCACTGGTATATGATTCTAGGTCCTACATAGTTGAGACACCGTGCATCTATTAACAAACAGCTCACATTCTCCTAACAACTTCGTAAGTTGACCTGCTTTCCAATTTTCCAATTCATATCGCAGAGGAAAAGAAAAACCTCCAGCTCCTTGTGATATTGCTCATTAGCATAGGGTTGTACATTGCAAATCTCCCCAGAATTGCTGGTATTTACATACCGATTCGACATGCATTAGAATTTTAAGGGTCGGTGCTCTAAAATGTTAGCCCATTGAGCACATGAACTGGAATCAGATGCATAATGTTAACAGTGCTTTCCCGTTCAATTACATAGCGTTTTGGTCAAAAGTTAAGTTGACACATTTCTGCCAGTTCCCTTTTTTTTTTATGATAGCCAAATGTCAAGTACATTGCAAGTGAACATTGGCATATGACAGATCGATAAGAAATCAATGTTAATAAGGCCTTTATGGAGGTCCAGATTACACACTCTGATAAGAACAAATGAAATTTTGCAAGAAATCAGGTCAGGGCAGATTCCAGGTTCTGGCTCTTCTATTTCTCTTAGATAAAATGCTGCTTTCATCCTACTGTGTGATAGCAAAGCAGCTGAGCAATAATAACATCCATTGCACAAGTGTGTCTAAACTCCTCAACATTGTGATATAGTGAATGCCATTTACAGATGTACTCTAACACAAATTTACTTTACTTCTTTATTGACAAGAAATTCCAAGCATAGAGGAATCAAATAACTTGACTCAGCCCTCAAAGCTGGTCATAAATGTGTCAGATCAGCAATACAATCATGGCTCATTAATTATAGAACTAAGGTCTTTTCAATTTTTGGCCTCTAATCTTTCATAATAATGAGAATCTTGACACTGCTCACCTGAGAGTGTTGAAGAAAAACCCGAGCTGGACAGTTAAATAAAATAAAAACAGATTTTATTCAGAAAACAACAACAACAAAAACCTACTGTAATGGAAAAAAGAGTATCAAGATAGATAGACTCAAACTTAATTCTAAATACAACAAGAAATGTATAGCCAGGAACGAGAGTAAGGATCTGGCGAATTGAAAATTATTAAAAGATCGTATCAGACATAAGGAGAGATTCTGCCTAAATCCACCTGACAGGATTCTTGCTGAAGGCAGGCCAAGGTAATGACACATCACCTGGGGGATGGTGGAGGATGAGGAACCCAATCAGACATTGAGGGTGATCAGATATTAAGGGTGGGGATGGGTCTTGCTGAACCCACTTACTAGGATGCACTCTTGGCAGAGCTGGACTCTATAAAAAAGAACAAAGGAGCGCAAGTGTTGGCCCAGTCAAAGAGCGAGCTCAGAGGAACCTGGTCAAAGTTTGCTCAAGGAAAGGATCTTGTCACCAGAAATATACACAGTTTCTTCAAAGTAACAGAGAGATCATTAAATTGAAGAAAAGTCTTAAGGTATGGCATATACTGGAAAGTCCCTAACTACAAACTTGATGAAATCATTTGATTTCTCTGAGACTATTTCCTCAGATAATGGAAGTAAAATATTTAGCACAGTGCATACTGTATTAGCATTTGTGGCATACGTTAAGCGTTCAAGATACGATAGCAATTATTGTTGATTTGCTTCTCTTTAATCATCACCAACATGAACGTTGGTAAGATTATGAACTTTTCTGTCAGAGACCAGGATTCACATATTAACTCTATAATTTCTGTCGGTGACTCAAAAATCATTTCTTCACTCAGAATCTTTGTGTCTCTATCTATAAATTGTGGATAACAAAATTATGTAGAAGCAAAATTACAGAACTAGCATAGGTACAGTATGAATTATATATGAAATATTCATTAGAAATTAAAGTCATAATATTTATTATTATATAACAATATAAATTTATAAATATATACACTATAACATGTAATTTGTATAATATTTAAATTAAGTTTATTATCTATCATCAATATATTATTTCTTATTTTTATTCTTATTCATATTTATGAATGGACACATTTAATGATGTATTTCTGCCAACAAACTATTTCTACTTTTACTTTACTACAGAGCATTTAGCGAAATGATTATAGCAACAAATCTTCACCAAAAAAGGAATAAAGAGAAGATTTAAGAATAAAAAAAAAACAGTGGCTAATGAGCAACAGATTTAAAAAAGGAAATGACTTTCTAAGAAGGTTAACTACCTCTGTGTAATCCCTCTTTAACTACATTGTATTCTTAATTCTATCTCCTTCATGGAGTAAACAAAAATTCTAATGGTTCCCTATTCAGTTATTAAGAAAACAAGAATGTAACATTCTTTTTCCTTCTCATTGAGACCCACCACCATGGAAACCACTGGGAATATTAGAAAAGGGACAGTACTATGAACCATTCGTTACACCTGCATTTCTATGGATTGTTCTTTCTTTCTTTTTTTTTTTTCCAAATTCTTGCTGTCTTTTTGGTTTACACTAGCTGGTGATAAGGACACTTTGATATTTACTTCAGAAACTGTTTCTCAAAAAATCTGTATTTCTGGCTGATTTTGTTTTCTTTTTGTGTTTCTTTTTTATTATACTTTAAGTTCCAGGGTACCTGTGCACAACATGCAGGTTTGTTACATATGCATACATGTGCCATGTTGGTGTGCTGCACCTATTAACTCATCGTTTACATTAGGTATATCTCCTAATGCTATCCCTCCCTGCTTCCCCCACCCCACAACAGGCTCCGGTATGTGATGTTCCCCACCGTGTGTCCAAGTGTTCTCATTGTTCAATTCCCATCTATGAGTGAGAATATTTCTGGCAGATTTTAAACTCAGTAGACAGTAAACCATTTTGGATTAGATGTATTTAACAGGTGTAAAAGCTGTGATTCTCCATCTAATAATACAGGAATCGATACACCATACCTGGCAGAAAATGAGGCTCAAAAGAGACTATTTGCAGGATGTTTACAGTGTGATTTAACCAACTGGTTTTCACTTCATCCCAATGCTTTAGTGAAAATAATAGTAGAAAATATACATTGAACACTTATTCCATGATGAAGACCTTACGAGTTTGGGACATTATAGAAAAACAAGTTCAGCCGGCACGGTGACTCACACCTGTAATCCCAGCATTTTGGGAGGCCGAGGCAGGCAGATCACCTGAGGTCAGGAGTTCGAGATCAGCCTGACCAACATGGTGAAACCCCGTCTCTACTAAAAATACAAAAAACTAGCCAGGTGGAGCGTGCTTGTAATCCCAGCTACTTGGGAGGCTGAGGCAAGAGAATTGCTTGAACCTGGTAGGCAGAGGTTGCAGTGAGCTGAGATGGCTCCACTGCACTCCAGCCTGGGCAACGAAAGCGAAACTCCATATCAAAAACAAAAAAAAAAAGAAAAGAAAAAGGAAAAACAGAATCCAAAAGATTTAACAACATGCTGCGCAACAAACATGTGGCTGGTGAAGAGTATAAGTCAATCATTTTTATAATGCATAGTATTATTTTACCTATCATTCTCATATTCCCAAAGCATAGAGACAGGGTTAGGTAGGTTACATAAACCTATAGAACAAATGCTTGGAAGACTGAGGATTTAAATTCAGGGCTCCTTAATCTTTACATTAAGGATTCTTGATTTGAGGATGGGGAGAGAATTAGAGAGAAGAATGATTTTACATAATTTTAATTTTCTACTAGCTATGTAAGTACAAACTTCAGCATTCTCTCACCACTGATATTCCTCCCTGTTGTTTGCCTTGCAAATATATGGAATTGGCAAATTAGTAGTTTATAGTCCCGATGTTTCACTTTTGCTGTCATCTGAGCTTTTTCTCAGCTTAGCAACTATAAAAACCTGCCATGCCTATAACAAGCTTTGAAAGATGGAGCACGGCGCTCGGTGTAACAGCTGATGTGATGATCAAATCCATGGTCTCTGTGTGTGTGTCACCCTGCCGCCAGTCTGTTGCAGGACTTCTCTGAGTCTACAAGTTTAAGTTTGTTTGTACAATTTGGCAAAGCACCCTAGTCATTAAAATGGCCCATACTGTCTTTAAAAGATGTTGAAAGCTGCTTAAATGAATCTAGTTCTGTATAGTAAAGAATTTGGCCTTGCTCAAAGAGAGGTCTGGCAATTGCCCTCAACTTCTAGGAGATCATTTCATCTCTGATAAAAGCACCTTTGTTTAGGGAGGGGGCTTGATGCACAGGAGCTCAGGGTGGAGGCGGTAAGACCTGATAATATTAGGAGGAGGCCTAACCACACCACAAAGAGCTCCTGTGTGTTTTAAGGTAGGGGCTTTGGATCATACAATATAATTCAACGTGTGGGCAATCAGTCATGCCCATGTCATGGAACTCCAGTGAAATCTCTGCACATGGAAGCTCCAGAGTTTTTCTGGTTGGCAATACTCTTTAAATAGTGTCACACATCAATGTTGGGAAAATAATGTATCCTAATTCCATGGAGGAGGACAAGGGAATATTCATGTGTGAAGCCCTCTCAGACTGTAACCTAGGTGTCTCTTCCTTTGGCTGATTTTATTCTGTATTATTTTCCATCATGCACTGTAACTGCGAGTATAATAGACTTCAGTGAGTTCTGAGAATCCTTCTAGTAAATGGGTCATTTGAGGAACTTCCTGAACTTTCAGTTGGTGTCAAATGTTAGGGTAGTCCTGCTGGCTGTGCCCTCAAACTTTTCAGTTTGGCTAATTGTGGTTAACAGCTCCTTTACAAAGAGAGAGAAAGAGACGAGGGAGAGAGAGAAAGAGAAAATAGAAAAACATCTGTCTTTGAACTTTCTTCATTATGTCCAAATCTTGGACAAGCTCCATGCTAATTATGTCAACTTGAACCACTTATTTCAACTCTCTGATTTTCCATCTAATAATGTAGGAATTGATGCAACATACCTTGTAGGTCTGTTGTGAAAATCAAAAGATATGATTTATTTACAGGATATTTCCAGCATGATTTCTGATGGTGCTTCATGAACAGTATGTTTATTGTTTGAAATTCACGAAGGGCTCTTGGAAACACTCTTAGGGAAAAATCTATTCTTGGTTAAGTGTGGTCATTTCAGGCATAGACCCCAAAGACCTATGGGAGAGTTACATGGAATGGAGGATATTCGAGTTGCAGGCAGTGAATAGTTAAATGTGAAGCAACTGCCCCTCATATACCCATGCAGAGAAAATTGGGAATGATTTAGAGAGTTGCTGTTGTAAATGTGGAGGCTGTGGATCTGACGACTAAAGTGACCTCATTTAGGAATCACAATCCAGTGAATCTAGGGAACATTCAAGTTCAGTGACTTGTTTCTAGAATATATATTTATTAAGAACTTTTGGCCGGGCACGGTGGCTCTTGCCTGTAACCCTAGCACTTTGGGAAGCCAACATAGGCAGATCACTTGAGACTGGGAGTTCGAGACCATCCTGGCCAACATGGCGAAACCCTATCTCTACTAAAAATACAAAAATTAACCAGGCATGGTGGTGTACGCCTGTAGCCCCAGCCACTTGGGAGGCTGAGGTGGGAGAATCGCTTGAAGCTGGAAAGCACAGGCTGCAGTGAGCTGAGATTATGCCACTGCACTCCAGCCTGGGCAACAGAGTGAGACTCTGTCTCAAATATATATATATATATGTGTGTGTGTGTGTGTGTGTATGTATATATATATATATTTTAATGTGCCAGGCACTATTGTGGGAGCTGAGGAATTAGCAGTAAATGGACAAAATTCCTCTTTTTCATGGAGGTTGAGTTCTTTCAGGAAAAACAAAAAATTAACGAATAATTGTGTAACAGAAATGTCAGTAATAATTGATATGCAAAAAAAAAATAAAGCTGATCAAGAGGTTGGAGTGGAGGGGGTAGTGCTATTTGATAATAGGTGGTCAGAGAAAACTGAGACTACAGAGGGAACAAGATTTGTCAATAGCTGGGGGAAGAATGTCCAAGACAGAGTGAAACCTAAGTGGAATGTTCCTGGCTATACTGGGAGCCATAGGAGACCAGCCTGGCTATACCATTTAATTTTATCAGTATTCTCTAGTCAGTCACAAATTTTAATTTAATTATTGTATTGCCATGTAATATTTTAAAATTGGACAAAATATTTTTATCAGACCTTTGAAGTATTATGTAGCTAAGATAAAACATTGTAAAGACAATGTAGTGAGACTTTTTAAGTGAACTGCTTAAAAGCATTATAAAAAGACCGTGAATAGAGTCCACGTGCAGTGGCTCACGCCTGTAATCCCAACACTGTGAGAGGCTGAGGCAAGTGATTCACCTGAGGTCTGGAGTTCCAGACCAGCTTGGCCAACATGATGAAACCCTGTCTCTACTAAAAATACAGAGATTAGCTGAGTGTGGTGGCAGGTGCCTGTAATCCCAGCTACTAAAGAGGCTGAGGCAGGAGAATTGCTTGAACCGGGACCCGGGAGGCAGAGGTAGCAGTGAGCCAAGATCGCGCCACTGCATTGCAGCCCGGGCAACAGATAGTAAAGACCCAAGAATCAACAGCCAGATTGGTGTACCAACAGCAGCAGTCTGGAAATGCTCCCTGAAATAATTAACTTCCATCTGAGGTCCTTAGAGAACCATTGAAAACCATTAGTAAAGGGATAGATGATTTCAATTTTGCTACTTGGAAAAAATCAAGTCAGGGCCTTCCCACACAGCATGTACCAAAATATTTTTAAATAAGTTATTTACATATAAGATTGCAATCCATAAAAATGAGAATAAGGCATGAGTTAGGACTTAGCCAATCTTGGAGTAGAAAGTGGCTTGCAATATCTTTAGCTAAAATAAAAATTTAAAAAACACATTAAAATATAATACAGCCTGTCTCCCCAATTATTGGCAATAAGTGTTTTTTACTCAAATAAGAAAATAAAATAGTTGAAGGGGAAGGAAAATTACTACATGGGGCACTTTTCTGATGTCTCAGCATTTCTCTGTTTTCGATTTTATTTATGTCCTAAGCATAAGTCTGTTGGTGTTATCTGAAATTTGCATTTTCACATACTAATGAGAAGTGTTAGTCATCACAATTCTTAAATTGAACATTACATGCAATCAATCTATTTTCAAATAACTTTTTAAAATTATGCTTCCCCATGCAAAAAAAACCCAGAAAAGTTTAGATAAGCTTCAGAAAATAATTATATTGCTTAGATACCTGTAGAAATTTTTTCTGAGTTGTGCACCTCGTCAGTCCTAGTATTTCTAGAGACTGTGATAGAATACCCTTCCATGGAAGGTATTTGAGAACATTTGGATCCCACTTTTAAAGTAGGATGTTTTATTTTCCCCTCCATTTCACTCACAATCAGAAACATATGGAATGTTTTATTTGCAGGCTACAAAAACAAATTAAACAAGCAATTCTGTGTTGGAAAGAATTTATTCCTCCTGTGGAACAGGAGTCTAGCTCTGTGTCCAAACTTCCAAGCCCATTGCTTTCTCTCTACAGTCATCAAACTTAATAGCTGCTTCTGTGCCCTCTGTTGTTCCTTCTACTCTGGCAGTATTATAGGGCAGCCCTCGTTTTCCCTCCTGAGATTCATTATTCCGTCCTCTTCTTCAGCTTCATGGAAATATTTACCCGATTATTGTCAGTTTCTCCATCAGGATTGCTGATTGTGTGGTTATTCTGCTGATAAGGCTTCTTATCTCTTTCCTTGAGTCCCATGATTCTCTACCTACAGGCAATTTCTTTCCATGTGTAAAGGCATTTTCTAGCTATATGTACTGTTTGTTCTTGCATTGCTATAGAGAAATACCCGAGGCTGGGTAATTTAGAAAGACAAGACGTGTAACTGACTCACGGTTCTGCAGGCTGTACAGGAAGCATGATGCTGGCATCTGCTTGGCTTCTGGTGAGGTCTCAGGAAACTTACCGTCATGATGGAAGGTGAAGGGGAAGCAGGCTATGGCCAGAGCAGGAGGAAGAAAGAGAGAGGAGGTTGGAGGTGCCACACACTTTTAAACAACTAGATCTCCTGAGAACTCTATCATGAGAACAGCACTAGGGGGGTGGTGCTAAACCATACCCCCATGATCTAATCACCTCCCAGCAGGTCCCACCTCCAGCACTGGAAATTACATTTCAACATGAGATTTGGGTGGGAATACAGATCCAAACTATATCACAATAGACACCTCATTCCTACAGTTTGTGTGATAACCTTAGATACAGGCAAATGAGGGTGCATCTGTAGCCAGTCCCTCAGCATCTTCCCTCTCTCATACATAGTAAGAAGGTTGTATTAGTCAGAGTTCTCTAGAGGGACAGGACTAATAAGATAGATGTACATATGAAGGGGAGTTTATTAAGGAGTATTGATTCACACAATCACAAAGTGAAGTCTCACAATAGGCTGTCTGCAAACTGAGGAGCAAGGAAGCCTGTCTGAGTCCCAAAACTTCAAAAGCAGGGATGCTGAAAGTGCAGCCTTCAAACTGTGACTGAAGGCCCAAGAGCCCCTGGCAAACCACTGGTGTATTAGGTCCAAGAACCCAAAAGCTGAAGAACTTGGAGTTTGATGTTTCAGGGCAGGAAGTATCCAGCACAGGAGAAAGATGGAGGCCAGAAGACTTAACCAGTCTATTCCTTCCATGTTCTTCTGTCTGCTTTTATTCCAGCTGCACTGGCAGCTGATTAGATTGTGCACACCAAGATTGCAGGTGGGGCTGCCTCTCCCAGTCCACTGACACAAATGTTAATCTCCTTTGGCAATATCCTCACAGACAGACCCAGGAATAATACTTGCATCTTTCAATCCAATCCAGTTGACATTCAATATTAACCATCACAAAGGTGTGCGAAAAGGATGTTAACTAGCTTGTTTCATCTTCTAATTGTCTTATCTTTCCCTATTGGAATATTTTCTGCAACAGGATATTATGATTTTATGGAAAGAAAAAACAGGAACTGCTTTTTAGAATTGGACATAGAATTTGTTGCATTATTTCCTGCTAGTAGATTGGATCTTATTGGTGATTTTTGATGTGTTTTACAGCTTAAAACCTGTTTTGTAGCCATTATTTTTCAGCTGTTCAACAATATTTGAATAACCTAAACTATTAGGTTTGTGACTAACCTGTTTTTTTCCCCATCTTCCCTTGGACCATTTCTCTTTAGTTTTCATTTCCACCTGAAGAATGTTAAGGCACTCCTAACATAGATGGTTTAGCTCCTATCTCGCGGGATTCTATTACAGTGACCCCAAAATACATTCTTTGAAGGTAGAAAATGGTGATGGTAAACCACATAAAGGTGAATAAATATAACACTTGTGAGACAGGTGAATTACAACATGAAATATCAGCAATTTGAGTCAGGGATTGCGTCTTGTTCTAGACACCATCACATTGCATGTGCTGAACAAAAAAATGTTTAATGAAATAATGCTTCACATGAGGAAAGTTTGTGAATAACCAGATCCAAGTAAGAGTCTACAGAAGTTTGGTTTTTTAGGCCACAAAAATAAAATACACTTGTTTGCAAAATAGTAATAAGTAGAAGTATTCAAGTATAGACATGTATGTAAATTTGCAGTATACAATTAAACGTGCAAAAATATGATGCATAAAGGGGCTTTTCCTAAGACATTAGAATTTCATTGCTTTTGGGTACTTCCAATTTTATGGCCAAATCCACCCATGCAGGTGTCAGAGTGAAGAAATATTTGCATGGAGTATGGTTTAAAGCCCTTTGGAACCGGTTCATATCAACCAGATCACTGGTCTTTCTCCTGCCATGTGCTTGCCTTATATGGTACTTATAAAGAATGCTGACTGATTTTTTTTTTCAGCATAAAAAGTTTTAATTTTTCCAAACAAATTTTTTCAAATGGCAAATGAACAGAAATTCAAAAGTTGCAAATTCACAGCTGCAGTCTGTGGGGAGAGAAAAACTTCACCCATCAAATCTGCAAAATATACCAGAACATAAAAAAAAAAAAATCAATTGATTGGCAGATGTGGATATTTACATCTCTCTCTTTAATTGCTTAAAATCATCGAGTTGGGAGACTTAACTAAACTTGGCAGCAATTCAAGTTGAGTATAGCTCCTCTTTGGTAGAAGGCTGAGAAAACTGAAATGTGTATGATACCTTCAAAAAAGAGGATAAAAAAAAAAAAAAACAGGAGAGGTAATGAGGAAATTACAACCAGCAAAGCTGAAGAAGTTCAGAGTCATAGCCTGAGGGATGTTAAGAGAGGAGCAAGCTCAAAGAAGCATAGAATTGTCATCATCGAATGCAGTGAAGTTAAATATCATAGACTAATCTAGGTTAATATATTTAAAAAAGTAATAGTTTAAAATTATTTTTGAACAATTACAATTGAGAATATGGTTTTGAAAGAAGCGATATGATACTGCTAGTACCTTACTCAAACAATATTTATTTGGTTTTGTAAAGGTCAAGGAAAATTGCTTCTATTTCTAAGGAAATAGGAATTTTTAGAACCGCAGGAAGCTGCTTACATGCATTTTCAGCCCACTGTGATACCTAAGGTGCCTTAACTGGAAGTAAAGTCAAACCTCATGTGAGCCACTGCCTGCATGTCTATGTATTGCCACCGGGGAAAACAGTTCCTCCTTTTCCATCTTCAAAATATCACTGGATGTTTCTCATTGATGGCGTTTAAATATAACTCTGCTGGCAAAAGAATTTGCTAAATGGTTTCAAGGCTTTTAGCTCCCATAATGCCAAGCCTAACTTAAAGGGCAGAGATAGTACTGAGTATCAACTAAGAATAACTGGCATAGACACATATAGGAATGACTAAAGCACTTAAACAAAGTGGAGACAGTAACATTTCGATTAGAAATTGCAAGGAACTGGCTGATTTTCTAATTTGTAAATGAACTTCATGTTTTATATACTTGAAATTAGGTATAATTAGCATAATTATCTTGATGAGGACATTGAAGACATGAAATGTTAATTTTCTCAAGATAATATATATACCAACTTATTTTTGAAATTTGATTCCAAGTTTTGAAACATAAAAACACATGATCTTTCACCTATCCCACATTATTTCCCAATAGAAACCCAGGGAACTAAGATTCCCAAAGTAAAGATTTGTGTTCAATATGCAGAGTAAAACCTATAGGTTGGTGCTAAAGTAACTGCGTTTTTGCCATTACTTTCAATGGCACAAACTGCGATTACTTTTGCGAAATCCTATTATTACAGAAAAGATTACAAAGAGAATTTGTGGCATTATTTTTCTCTTACTGCCTTAGAAAAGAAGTGATTTCAGGGATCAGAAACTGTTTCTACATGCTCTTAAGGTCTGTGTATGCTTTAAAAATCAGTTATTTTTATTTATTATTTTTTCTATCGCCTTATGAATTTCTCTTCCTCCACCAGTTTTTGTAACATCTAAATCCCAAGTTTGAAATATCCTAGTGTTCTGAATTCTTATATACCCTTTTAAGTTAGGCTTTTTAAAAATCATAGGCTTTTTATTTTTAGTTTTTGTATTGCCAATACCATTCTGTTTTGATTATTATACATTGCTATGATACCTAATACCCTAAGTCTCCCTGTTTAGTCCTGTTTTACAAGTTGTCCATTATGAATTCAGTTTTTCTTTCTCATTTAGGTTAAGTTTAAAAAATTGTGACATCCTACAAAATACCATTAAAAATTTTGCTCACATTTCTTTTACTTCTAAATTAAATTAAATTCTCAATTTGAGTAGTTTCTTCAGGGAATTATTTATTTATTCATTTTTGTCTATTAAGGTTATTTCTATGTTCCTTAATAATGTTGCATAGATTTTCTCATAGTGGTTTGCTAAACTTTCCAAGTTCATTCCTAAGTATTTTGTAATTTAGTTAGCATTCAAAAAGGTATTTATTTTCCATTAAGCTTTGTAGTGTTTTTTTTTTTGAATGGCTGGTTCACAAAGTGCATTAATTTTTTGAAATGTTTATTTAAAACTCCCTATCTACCCAAACACTCAAACAAATGTTGATAGCTTTCTTTTTGGTCTAATGACATAATTTGCAATTCATTATAATTTTCTTCCATTTTAAAATTTTTATTACTATATTTCTTCTCCTCCTTCTCCTCCTCTTCCTTGCCCTTCTCCTTCAATTGCCATTACTAAAATTTTCAGGGCACTGACCAATAGTAGTGATAGAAAGTGGTAGAAGTGATAGAAGCCTTGCCTCTGACTTAATCCATAATGACTGGTGTTTCATTCAGTTGTTGGTTCTACCTCGCTGCTCTCACTTATGTCTGAAATGTTCTCCCTACACACAAACACACAACTAGGTTCTTTACTTCATATTAGGTATTTATTCAAAACTCACTTTCCAATTCATGTAAACTCCATGAAAGACAGAGCCCATCTTCTTTGACTCTGTCTTATGTACTCAGATTCTAGGCAGAGCTTAGTCAATATCTCTTGACTCCACGTTATTGAGCCATTGAGAATAGTGCTGGTTGGTAGCTTGACACAACTATTTTTTATTATGTTGAGAACATTAGCTCTATTATTTATTTGTATACATTTGATCAGGCCTAGATTCTGAGTTCTACTAAACACTGTAGGATCTCTTGAAAGGATAAAATTATTCTCTTTTTACTTTTGATCTAATCAAGTTAGACTTTTACTAGATTTTGTAAACACTAAATGACTCTTGCATTCTTGTAATGAATACTGCTTGTTTGCAATGTATTATTTCAATAATATGCTGAATTTGATTTGCTAGGGCTTTATTTACTATCAACCTAAACTCAAAAGTGAGGGTTTTCTGTACTTTTATGATTGTGCCTCTTTTGTTAGGTATAGGTATTTGGGTTATGTGAGGTTTGAAAGCAGAGATAAGGGTGTTTTTCACATTAGACATAGAAATGTCTTTTAGACATGACACAGACTTAATATTAAGTTTTATAACTGTATTTTATCTAAATTCTATGTTTATCTGGTTTCATTACATTCCAGCAGTTATTCTATACCAACACTTGCAATAGAAGCTGTTTTATTAGTCTCTTATTAAGGTAAAGTTACTTAAATCTCATGTCTCCCCTGCCCCACTTGCCAGAATGCTACAAGAATGGCCTACTTTCTGAACTTCTACTTATCTGAAATATTCACTCATCTCACATAGGAAGGACAAATTCACTAGCTACTTTTCTCACTAAACTCTATGCTAACTTCTTCTATTGTTTAGAATTGAAAATAAATGTAAAAACCAGTTTCTACTTTTAACTGCATAAAAGGAGCTCTTCGGCTAGGTGCGGTGGCTCATGCCTGTAATCCCAGCACTTTGGGAAGCCAAGCAGGGCAGATCACGAAGTCAGGAGATCGAGGCCATCCTGGCCAACACGGTGAAACCCTGTCTCTACCAAAAATACAAAAAATTAGCCAGAAGTGGTGGCAGACACCTGTAATCCCAGCTACTCGGGAGGCTGAGGCAGGAGAATCACTTAATCCCAGGAGGCAGAGGTTGCAGTGAGCCGAGATCGTGCCACTGTGCTCCAACCTGGTGACAGAGCAAGAATCTGTCTCAAAAAAAAAAAAAAAAAGGAGCTTTTCCTGACTGACTGTATTTTGAATTCTTTTTCTTTATCTTGGAAATTTCAGGACATATCTAGTTTTTTTAGTAAATCAAAATTTCTATTTTCTCCATAGAATTATTATTATGGTTGTTATTATTTATTTCAGTTAAGTTTCCTTCTATGTCTCATATTGTTTCTATTCTATTTTTATAGGGTTGCTGCTTGGCCAGGTCTCTTCAGGTTACTTCCAAGGAGACCAACCTATAGGAAGAGCAAATCCATCCTTCATGCCTCTCGCAGACAGATTTCATTTACGTTGACTCCAGAAAAAAATTCACCAATGTTTGTGATATTTGAAGGGTACCTTTTTCGATTTTAGAATTTTTATATCTCTCTAAATTCTGTATCTTGAAAGGAATCTCAAAAGACTAGGCATTTAGAATTTTTAGTTAGAATTTGTGTGTTACTGAGAATTCTTGCCTGGATCAAGTGTTTCCTTAAATAGTTGGCATAACGCCTGGTGAATAAGAAATACTTCAATCAAGAAGGAAATGGGATTGGATGTATGAGATTCTTTATTCAAATGATATCTTTTGAAGTACAGACTTGGAAACCACAGCTACCCCAAGGATTATATTTTGGGAGTGTAGAAAGATTCAAGAAGATATATAAATTTCTTTATGATGACAAAGATTCTTTCAAAGGAAAGGAAGCGGAGATAGAAATACACTAATGATTGCAAAATGCACAAAGTTATATCCATAGTCATCCTGTTACAAGGCAATGTTTTTATAAGGTTATAATGCTGTTAAAACACTGTTAAGCCAGAACTTTCACTGGCTCCCTGTTTTACCCAGAGCAAAAGCTAAAGGATTTGTTATGTCCTCCAAGGCATGGATGATTTGTTTCTCTTTTGCATCATTGAGTTGTCTCTCACTGGCCTCATCCCTGTGTACTTAGCTTGGTCTTCACTGGCGTCCTTTATAAGCTGATATGCTGGTCTCACTCCTACCTCAGTGAAACACTTGTCATTTTTTTTTTTTTTTTTTTTTTTCCTGCTTGGAATGCTCCCTCTACAAACACATATGCAACTAGATTCTTCATCTCCTTGTGGGTCTTGATTGCAAATTCACCCTTTTCTTAAGACCATCCTATCTAAAATTTTAGTCTCCCACCAACATTTCATACTCCCATTCTCTTATTTACTTATTTTTCTTATCATGACAGAAAATGCTTTAAATTTCACCTGTGTATCTTGTTCACTGTTGTTCTTTCTTGTTTCCATACAGGCTTTATAAGGACAGGGCATTCAGTATGTTGTGTTCACTATTGCAACTCTGGTTCCCAGAATAGGAAGGCAAATTTCTCCCATTTGAAATGGGAGAACTTATCTGATGCTTGTACCCCCCATTGTATCTTGAATGTAACTAACTTGTTTTTGATTTTACAGGTTCATAGGCAGAAGGGACTTACTTTGTCTCAGATGAGACTTTGGACTTGGACGTTTGAGTTAATGTTGGCAAATTTCTGTTGGAAGGCATAATTGCTTTTAAAATGTGAGGACGAGATATTTGGCAGTTCCTCCTTTTGGCTCCTTCTCTCTCTCTCTCTCTCTGAATCTCCTGCAGCCTTGTGTACAAAGTGCCTGCTTTCCCTTTGCCTTCCATCATGATTGTAAGTTTCCTGAGGCCTCCCCAGCCATATGTAACTGTGAGTCAATTAAAACTTTTTTTTAAAATAGTCTCAGGTATTTCTTTATAGCAGCATGAAAACTGACTAATACAGTGTCTTAGTTCATTTCAGTTTCTATAAAAGAATACCAAAAACTGGGTAATTCATAAAGAGGTTTATTTGGCTCAAGTTTCTTGAGGCTGGAAATTTTAAGAGCATGTTGCTGGTATCTGGTGAGTGTCATCTCATGGCAGAAGGACAGAAGACAGAGAGAAAGCATGAGGGGCACATTGCCTTTTATAGTAATTCACTCTATGATAATAAAAACTCACTCCTTCAATAATGGCATTAATCCATTCATAAACTCTGTGATCGTGACCCAGTCACCTGTTAGTTGACCTCGCCTCCCAACACTGCTGCGCTGGGAATTTTGTTTCCAACATATGCATTTGGGGAAGACATTCACACCATAGCAAATGGTGACAATGTAATTGATTACTTAGAAAATACAATTTGCAATATCCAAACTAGTATTGAGATTTCCATCTGGAGCTATGATTGAGTTGGGGACCTAGTACTGTGTATAGGAAATGGGGCAACCTTTAAATTGTGTTTTCTCTTAGATGCTTTTATGCTTTATGGCAGTGAACAATACGTGTAACAAAGAGCTATTAAAATTATGGGGCTGGTGGTAGTAACTCTGATTCTGACAGAATGCAAAAGGCTGTTATTCGTTTACAGAGTTATTTCCAGATAGTGCTATATTTACTTATTGATGTTATGTTTATAGCAATACAACTAAAGCTAACTTCCAGGCAGCATCCCTGCCAGTGTCCATTCTGATTGGCTATTAATTATTTTGAATGCCATCCCTAATAAGTGTTTAAGAAACACCTTAATTATTGGAATTCTATTAAAAAAAAACTCAGTTGCTATGGGTCTAAAATGTTTTTGGCCCTCACTTCTTTCTCCATTAAGTAATTTTTTTTTATCTTTATTTGTGATAAAGTAAAGTTTTTAGATATTCAACAGTAACGTTAGAGTAAAGCACCCTGTAATCTCTCGTGATGTCTTCATGGGTGATTTCATGTTTGCTCTTTTCCTTTGCATATATTTCACATGGTGGAGTTTTCTCAACACTTACTTCTCAGATAAAATGTTATTATACCTTTACAGAGAGGCTATACTTGTCCACATAACCTAGAGTAGTTCATCTCAACCTTCTCTGTCACTGATCCTTTTTTCCCTATAACATATGTCATCACCTGAAGTTATTTAGTTACATATGTATTTATGTGTAGTTGTATTCAATTGTTTGTATATTCCTTTGCTAGAATATAAGTTTCACAATGAGAGGATTTTGTGTATCTTTTTCAATACTGTATCTCCAACACATGGAATGGTGCCTGGTACATATTACACATTCAAAAAATAGTTGTGAATCAAATGAATTAATGCTGATATCTTATAGTTGCTTGAGAGTTAGCCTACTGAATGTTATATTAGCATTGAAACATGGAGTAGGTGTTACGGATAATGAAAAGAGAAAACAAAGTATAGCAGAACATAATCTAAAATAACATCTACCTAGTTGGTTCATGTATTAAGTTATCATATGTGGCATCTGGAAGCTCTGCTCTTACTAGTTCTATTTTCATACTGTCAACAAGCTGCTGCCTCATCCATAAAAGTGAAGCATTTATGCACCAACGCAAGAGTTACTTTTGACTTTTTCTCCTGTAAAGCACTCAAAAATATAATTCTAAAGGATGAAATGACTGGGGGAGGATGGATGGTAGGAGAATTGTATGACTGAAACCAGATGCTTATATAAGGATTAAATCTGGTCCTTAACATTAAAGTGGTAGTTGCATTTTGGAAAATTGAAATAATGAAATAATGATGCTTGGCTGAGCTGTAGTTGTACTCTCAATGGCATTATACGATTTGACTTGAATAGAAAAGCAATTTAAATTCTTGTTTAAATTAGCACTGAACTCCAATATCACCTAATTTTAAGTTTAGAGGTATATTTTATATTCAACACTTCTGTGGCAAAAATCGACTGCATTATTCATTCTATAAATATCTTTCAAGCATAAAACGTGTGCCAGACACTCTGCTAGGTTCTGGGGATGCAACGTAAACACAAAATAGCCTCTACCTTCTCATAGCTAACTCCTACTACAAAAAGTCAGTCTGCCCAGCACTGGGGAAAATGTGTTATCAAAAGCTATTGCAAAAAATTAAAACGTCATAAGCTATGTGACTAACTATGTGACTGGCACCCAATAGAAACACAAGTAAAGATCAAGAAAAACTTGTGTCTGCATGTGCATGTGCATGTGTGTGTGTGTGTGTGTGTGTTGGGGAGTGTTTGTGTGATCGGTATATAGACAACATAATTGGTGACAGGAAGCATATGCAGACAAATTCTACAAAGGCCATGTGTTCAATGTTGTCTGTGCATCTACGACATGTGCTGCAGACATTCAGAGGGAGGAATCACTAAAGTCTGCTCCAATGGTAGAAGCCTTAAACAATTGGAAATAGGTCTTGAGGCATTAATAAAAATTAAATAAACAGAAAACAGGAGAAAGGAACTGTGTCATTGTAAGCTAGGTCATCAAGACTTGACAGGGGTGAGATTAACCAATCTTTAAGTTCCCGTCATCTGGAAATGTATTGATTTTCTTTTGAGTCATAAAGGTAAGGTTGAGCTAGATCAAGGAAGAAAGGGAAAAAAATATTCTTCTAGGCAATGGCTCTCAAAGGTTTCTAGATACACAGCATCAAGACCACCTTGGAAATCTGTTGGAAAAGGAAATTCTCAGACCACCACCACAGGCCTACTAAATAAGAAACTGTGCAGAGCCCAAGAATTTATGTTTCGACAAGCCCTCCTGGTGATTCTGAGGCATACTCAAGTTTGAGAACCACTGTTCTAGGGGATGGGTATATAAGAGAATAAGACAACAAGCAAGATTAAAAGTCAACTATAACTGAGATTTTGGGCTTTGGCTGCCAAGTGAAACCCAAGTGAAGATTTTTGCAGGCTCTGGGCTAGAGAGTCCCAAGTTGACCAGATCTCCTAACAAACTTACCCTGGGTCTTTATTGATCCTGGCATTTGTTCTTTGGCTTTCCTCTGTGGTCACCTTGTTCTTTCCCATTGTGTCTCCATTTATGTAAAGTCTCCCTTTCTCTGTGTCTCCATTTATGTAAAGTCAACTCATTTTGGGGGTCTCCTTAAAGTATTGAAATGCCTTTTTTTCCCTGATTTTTTTTTTCATTTCAATAATGTCTGTATTACTTGCAAGTTTTTTTTTTTGTTTAAACTTTTTAACTGAAGAAGAATTTACATTAAAAAACATGCCGATGTCTTACATGTATAGATTCAAGGATTATTTAGAAATATAACACATCTCGGCAAGTAGCAGCCATGTTGAAAAACAAAATATTACCTGCACCCGAAAGCACCTGCATATTCCGTTCCAGTCACTACATATTCCCAAGGTAAAGGGAACAACTGCCTTTATTTCTAACATCGTATATTAGTTTTGATAGTCGTTTTCTCCAACTGCACCATTTGTTCTCATTTCATCCGACCACTTCGTTTGGATGCAGAACACTGTTTTATTGATCATTTCATTCGATTGCTAAAACATCACTAATAGCAACATTGGAATGTTGAAATATCATGACTAAAAACATGCTGTGATTGGTGACCCTCTGAAAGAACCTCTGTTCTTCAAGATTGTACATTGAAAAGGAAATGCACAATTATATTAATCACTACCAATCAGAGCAGCAAAGCAAGCAAAGGAGCTAGCAAACTTGTCTTACCAAAAAGCCTTCTAGGAATCTTCATCTTAGCTTCCTTACTCTTTGACACTTAACCACTTCTTTTCTTTGAACCAATGGGGGTGGGGGAAATAAGGAAAGGAAAGGAGAGAAGAGGAGAGGAGAGGGGAGAAAGGAAAGGAGAGGAGAGAAGAGGAGAGGAAAGGAAAGAAAAGGAAGAAAGAAAGAAAATGAAAAAGAAAAACAATTCTTTCATCTCAAAACACCACTCTCCTCTATCAGCACCCTCACTTACTGTCAGCATCACTTCCTTGACGTGTTCTGCCCTCCTCTTCCATAACAGTTGACTAGACTTTCCTGGGATAAGGGAGGTATTGATTCCTCGCCTCTCTGGAATTCTGGCTTACCCTCTTCAGGAATTAATATTTGTTCATTGATTTCCTTTCTGATGTCCATCTATAAGACCCTATAACATAAACTCCAAAAGAGCAATAACTACTGTCTGGTTGAGCATTGTCTCTCTACCCCCTAGAACAGGGCCTGACACAGTACATGCTCAACAGATACTCACTTGAAACAATACATTTTATGCATGAGTACTAAAGTTTTAAATAACATTTAAATTAGGCAGTGTTTGAATTTGCAATCTGCCTTGGCTCTGCCAATGACTAACCATTTGATCCAGTCAAGTCATTACTTTCTCTGTGCCCCAGTTTTCTCCTTTGTAAAACTGGGACTGTGGAGATTATCAAAGGTCTCTAACTCAATGAAGTGCATAAAGGAAATATGTGGAGGGTAAGGATTAGGGCAAACACGTCTTCTAAGAGGCAGCCTCCACTCAGCCCCAGCAGTTTGTTACAAAGGAAAAACACAAGTGCAATATTGCTTCAGAGTGTAGTATTTCTAGAAATGCTGAAACTCCAGATTTTTTTTTCACTAAAATTCACGTGAAATGTTCACAACAAATTCAATTAAGAAAATGAAAACACCGTAGGCTGAAAGTGACCCACAGTTTAATTCTTTCTGTCTTGGCGTTAGGTCAGCACTAACAATACTTTGACCCGTGATCACGTAACCTTCCTTAACAAAGGAAGGTTACGTGTTTGAGTATATGATTTATCAGCTTTCTCAAGATCTCTTAAACATAAGACAAGACTTGTAAAGTGAATCTTTTTGTATTTCTGAGAGTGGGAGCATTGATTTTTCTTAGAAAAAGTTCTTTCCCCTCTGTATATATACCGCTGTATTATGGCATTTTGATATCACAGCAACTTTATAAGATTTGATAACAAAATGATCACTACTCAAATTTCAATGACCATTTTTATTCCTAGGGTCTCAAATAAAATACATTCAGGTCTATATATGAATTTTTCCTCTTAGGGCTAATATTTTCTATACATTTAAATTAAATTTATAATCATGAAGTTTAGAAAATAAGCTGACCAATGAAAAGTTAAAAGCTATTTGGAAATAAAACTATAATAATAATAATAATTGGGGAGTAATTGAGAACATGTATCCTACTTGAAGAAATAGTGAAGTATTTAAAAATAAGTCATTAAAATTATTACAAAAAATGAGATCAAAATCCTGAATATTAAATAGAAAGAGAAAAATGGTAAAAGCTATTTTTAATATGTCATTTTTTTTTTTTAAGTTGCTGAGTTAAAAAACACTGGCAGAAAAAAAAAAATACCAAGATGCTAGAATGGATGCTTTAGGGAAAAAGATTATAAATGCTCTTCTTCCTTTTATTAATTTTCTGGCTGTGACCCTATCTTTCTTTCTTTCTTTCTTTCTTTTTTGAGATGGAGTTTCACTCTTGTTGCCCAGGCTGGAGTGCAGTGGCGTGATCCCGGCTCAGGGCAGCCTCCACCTCCTGGATTCAGGTGAACCTCCTGCCTCAGCCTCCCAAGTAGCTGGGATTCTCCTGCCTCAGCCTCCCGAGTAGCTGGCATGTACCACCACACCTAACTAATTTTGTATTTTTAGTAGAGACAGGGTTCCTCCATGTTGGTGAGGCTAGTCTTGAACTCCCGACCTCAGGTGATCCACCCACCTCGGCCTTCCAAAGTGCTGGGATTAGAGGTGTGAGCCACTGCGCGCAGTCAAGTAAAATTTCATAAGCATATCTGTGTGTGTTCATGGGTATTGCATTCTCTACCAAATCTATTTTATAATATAGAACACATTATTAATGGAGGTAAATGAAAGTCATAATATCAAACTGGGTCTTGCAGATAATAAAATAGTTTTTTAAACTAAACCACCATAATACCAAACCTGTTTTATGTATTTATTATTTTTATCCTGAGTTTGATTCTTACTATGCTTTCACTCTGCCCATAAGCATGTCTTCCCTTCTTCCCTGCAAATTCAGACAAAGAAAGATTTAAAATGACACCAGATGCTAATTTCCCTAGCATCTTCTTTTAGACAAATAGGTAGATGCTCCCTCAGTGGGCGGGGGGGGGGGGGGGGGGGGGGGAAACAAGCTGCTGTACTTATCACAGAGATTGGAAGAAAACAAAACACCTGCACGAGCAGGTAAGGATTAAACCATTTCTGGACAGAGGCCCCGGGACTGGAACAGGCCTTCACTCTGGCTATCTTAGGTCAGGACATCTGTGCAGTGTACAATTGACATCCTGAGAAAACAGAGGTTTAGAAAGAAATGTCAGGGTCAGTCCAGGGAATTCATTTGTTGGCACAGCTTTGTTGCACTATTCTACGGAGAACAAGATAAAACTACACTGCTCAGAAGTCCTGCTTAGAATATAAAGCACATTAAAAAATATTAAAATGTCTTGTTTGATCAGTTTTATATTTCAAGACTCATGCAAAAATGAAGAAAAGGGCATGTATTCCCAGAAGACTGTTTTTATTTTTTGATCATGACTAAGACAGATTCAGAGATGGGAGAAGAGGCAGATTCGTGGATGATGGAGACTGTGGCGGAGGTTGGGAGGGGAACAGAGAGATCAACAAATAAGAAATTGCTTGAGGATGTGCTAAGCAGATGATAACAAATAGCTAAGACCCCAATGACAAAACCAATCCAATCCTCTTGGGAAGATTATTTGAGAAAACATTCCAGACAGAGGGAATGCAGTGCAGGGTCATAAAAGAGGAATGAACTTGGCAACTATTAGCATCAGATAAAAGGCTATGAGGATCTGTTATGTGAAGGGTGAGACCTGGAGGAGATGGCCCTGAAGAGGCAGAGAAGAGCCAAGTTGCACAGGATATTTTAATCCAGGTTGAAGGATGTTTTCTTAAATGCCCTGGAAGCCATTGAGGGTTTTTATATTGGGAATTGGGGTGATTTGATTACCATTTTTTAAAGATCACTCTGGCTTATGATGACATACTTTTCAATATTTTCCATTTATAGTCTTGCCTTTGAACATCCAGGCTGTAATCCAAGCCATCAGACACAAATGGTGACATGATTAGGAAAAGGCTGTCTTTATAGTACCCATTCTGGACCAATCTGTAGCTTTTATGTGCACATTATCATTGCCCCTGAGCCATAATGGGCCTGAAATTGGAGGCAGCATTCCACCTGAGTCATCATCCAAACCACTTTATAAAGCCATCGTCTACATACGTCTCTAGAGGCTCATTCAGTTACTCATAAGGCCCAACTTTTCTCAGCTTATGAGGAATATCAAAATCATGGATATGGATGTTCATATTAACACCATTTGGAGTAATTCTATTTTCATAAATAGCCACCAAAAATCCCTCCACGCATTAAACATAACAAATTGAGCAACAACACAAACAGTTCTGTAACTCATTAAGGGTCTTTTTTTTTTTTCTTTTTTCATTTAATTGTATCCTAACCCTTTCATGTCTTGGCAAAAGGCAAATATCAGTATTTTGCCAGAATGGTGTTATTTTAAGCAGAAAAAGAAGGGCCATAAAGGCACAAATAAGTCTTGAGGGGAGACTTTTTTTTTTTTAACTAAACCACCATCATATCAAACCTAATTTATGTATAAATGTTCTCAGTTCTCCTCCTCCAAAGCCTGTGGCTGGAGAATATATTCTCTCCTCATTTTTCCCAGCCTTTAAGGATTGTTTGATCTTTACCAGAGAAGTTTCTGGACTTTTATGATGGAGAAATGGAGAATGGGCAGAAGAAGGAGCAGTCAGTAGACGGGGAGTTGAAGGGCTTAGCAAGATGTGAGTTAAATCAGCCTAAGTAGGAGAGAGCAGAAGGAAGAACCAAAGGTTTCACAGCCAAAGTTGGAGGGTCAAACTGGGGAGAATGTGATGAAGAACAAGAGGGCCTAGTGGAAGCAAGAGAGTGAGAGCACTAGAAAGAAGAGAAGGAAATATAAGAGAAATGTGCTGGAGGGATGGATTTGATCAGAATTCTCTCCTCTCTTTCCTTCCCCTCCCCTCCCCCTTCTTCCTTCCTCTCTTTTTCTCCTCTCCTCTCTTTTTCAGTTTTTCTTAAGACACAGTTTTGTAGAAAGATTCAGCTGCCCAAATCTGGGAGTCAAATACAAGTAATGTTCTTTTTACTTATTTGGAGGAAAGATGGTAAAAGGAAAAAAAATAAAGGAAGAAATGTGGCAGGAAAGAGACTAAACAAAGCAGCAAAACCATCACAGGTATAGTTAAAGATTTTGCCTCTTACCATTTCAAACTCTTTTTTACTGTACAAACATTGCCTTTTTTTGTTTGTTTGTTTTTCTAAAACCTGAGAGAAGGCACGTTCTTTCTCAGTGATAATAAATAGCTCTATGGGTGAGAACAGAAACAAGATGCAACAGCTTAGCATGGAAATGGAAGATGCACAGGGATCTAGACCAAACTTACCTGCTATTCCAGCTCATCTCCCTTCACGCTGCCTTCTTTACAGATCAATCATATGGAATTATTCACTATTCCCCAACACACAAACGCTTCCTCACCTTATTGTTGCCTTCTCAGCCAGAAATCCCTTTCTCTTCCTCTTCTTATTAAATTATTAAATGGTATTTTGCACGTTGTATGTATCCATGGTACTAGATACAGTGATACTCATTGAGAACAAATGTTCAATCTGCCACTTTCTAAAATTGGTTTTGAAAGTGTATGAAAATAATTATAATAATACCATAGCATAATATCTTTGCAAAAATCCTTATAAATGTTTAATCCTGTAGTAATTTTTGTTTTGTTTTGTTTTTTTGACACAGGGTCTTGCTCTGTTGCACAGGCTGGAGTGCAGCAGTGCCATCTTGGCTCATTGCAACCTCTGGCTCCTGGGCTCAAGTAATCCTCTTACTTCAGCCCCCCAACTAGCTGGGACTACAGGCACAGGCCACCACGCCCCATTAATTTTTGTGTATTTTGTAGAGGGGAGGTTTAGCCATGTTGCCCAAACTGGTCTGGAACTCCTGAGCTCAAGCAATCCACCCTCCTTGGACTCCCAAAGTGCTGGAATTAAACGCATGAACCACAAAGCCTGGCCCTGTAGTGATTTTATACATCCTCTCATTTTGCTCTGCATTTCACACAAAGTCACATCCGCAAAACACAAACAGACAGTTCCACATCCCTCTCCCAACCCCACATGTAAATTAAGATAACAGTGCTTTGTTGTTGAAAATCATTGTCTAGAATCACACAGAAATGATTCTGCTTCTGTCTGGATCCGTGAGCAGTCTGTCACTGGAAAATCCATACAGGTTATATCATTAGTAAAAATGAATTAGTTCACATTCAGTTTTGAACTTCTAATAAATCTATGCAATAATTACATATATATTTGAGAAGATTCTTACATACATCCTTATTTATTATATACCTTAAATGTTTACAGAATTTAAAGATTGGGATGCAGACTGTTATAGTTATTGATTAAAGAAAAGAAGACTGCCTTTTCAGTTGAGTAACTAGGTTTACAAGCATCTAATGAGGCTTGAAAAGAGTAGAAAGCATTGACTAACTTTGGCCTAAACAAGTAGGCAATGCATCAATATGGTGAATCATATGCCTGAACAAACAAATCTAACTACCTGGTAGGGTGTCCAGGAATGAAAGCCTGGTCACTGGACTTGGGTAATGATTGCCAAGGAGTGATTATCTTTTAGTGATGAGAGAAAGAAAACCCATTCATGTGCCAAATGAAATTCTAAATCAATTCTTCAGTTCGCTGTTTAAATGTAGTCAAAACATTAGTTGATTAAGCACTTCATTTTATGAAGCAGTATTCTTGAAAAGGAGGAACTTAATTATATCAGAAGTATAATACTAAACAATGATTTTCCTTTATTGTCTACTAATAATAAAGGCAAGGATTATTCAAAGAGTGAGCATGAATAAAAGTAGTATGATTTCTGAAATAATTACATAAAATACAGGAAGTATATTCTTAATCACATCCTTGGGTCAATGGCAATATTTACATTTTTGTCTTAAAGACAAAAAAAAAAAAAAAAAAAAGAGGGATTCAAATATACTAATAAGAATAAGGGTGTACCCACTTCCATGGCCCTATTGCCCCCAAAATGCATGAGTAATTCTAAAATCTGAGTAGGTGTCAGCTATTTATGGGTGACATGCAAATAATAACTAGAGGTTCCAATAAAATGTTTTTTTTTTTTTAACAATTATTTAAGCATTGATTAAAATAGTTGAATTAAGAATTGTAAACAGTTTAGTGCACAGGGCTGTATTAGTCTATTCTCACACTGCTATAAGAAATACCCGAGACTGATAATTTATAAGGGAAAAGAGACTTAACTGACTCAGAGTTCCACATGGCTGGGGAAGCCTCAGGAAATTTACATGATCATGGCAGAAGGTAAAGGAAAAGCAAGTACCTTCTTCAAATGGCAGCAGGAGAGAGAAGAGCATGTAAGAGCAGGGAAAACTGTCTTACAAAACCATCAGATCTCCTGAGAACTCACTCACTATCATGAGAACAGCATGGGCGAAATCACCCGCTATGATCCATCGGCTTCCCACTGTGACCCGCCATTGACTCGTGGAGATTTTGGGGATTACAATTTGAGATGACATTGGGATTGGGACACAGGGAGAAACCATATCAAGTCCAAACGTAATAGATTAAATTAATTATTTGAGAATTGATTGGCTAGAAGAAATCCCATTTATAAAGTAATTACCTATTTTAAAACATAAAATAATTAGAGATATCAATACCTGCCATTTTTGTTTCACAGCAATGTATTAGAGGTGAAATTTGAAATTCTCTTCAAAATTTTAAAATATTTTTTAGGTATTTATTGTGGTATTTTCAGTATAATCATATTTGGTAAGTGGGGTTATGATTTTTTTGATGTCTTTCAAAAAGACAAACAAAATTCTCACTATATCCATATAAACTGAGTAATTCCGGATTAAAAAGAGGAAAATTAATCTTCATGAGAAGGAAAGTAAAAGGAGCAAATCTATCACAAATATATCCAATAGAAGCCATAATATGTTAGGTTTAGAGGCTCAATAGTTTCTGTTATTTTCAGAAATTCATTTATGCCAACCATTATGAAATAAAGTGCAAAATAAAATACTGTACAACTAATGTAAGAAATATAAAATACCAAAGTAAAAGTGTGTACTTCTTAATGAGAAAGGACAAACTCTTATTTTTTTAAGTGTAGCCAAAAAGACCATTAAAATGTAAACTTTACCTATGAAGAGTGCCTGAGCAAGAATCTGCAACTAGAAAAAGAAAGTGAGAGATTATACAACTGGTCTTTGAGCAAGTACAAATCATAACTTACAATGCAAAGCTCTGAGATGCGGTGAAAAAAGAAATACAGTAAAAGCAATCCTTTAAACCACCCTCCTATGCTTCTAACGTAACCCAAGAAGATAATTTTGTCTTCAAGAGACCCCTCTTTCCACAGATACCTTCATAGGAAAAGGTGGCAATCCCCGTAACAGTACTTGAAGTAAGTAGAACTGGTATGTCATGGCTGCTGCTTCTCACCAGTGTAAACAGACTTTTAGCAATGAAGGCAAGCCTGCTTGCTGAAAAATCCCCTGGAGAAACGATTCAGGCTTGACAGACATGCCGCAAAATACATATCCTTTTAAAATCACATTGATTATTCCATTTTTCTTAATTTCAGAGTTCTCAATTCTATAAAATTTCAGACTTGAAATCTAGAGCAAATCTCTTGAAAATCAGCAGATTTGCTTAGAAACAAACGCCCCAGGTAATCCACCCTCTTTTTCTTCCCTCTACTCTCCATATACATGTATTTTTTTCATTCTCCTCCCCATGCTTTTCTGTAAAGGTCTGTTAATGTTACTGGCAGCACTTCTGTATTCAACCTCAATTCTTGCCTCCTGATAAAAAAGAATTTAACTGAGAGTCATAAGGCAGAAAGAGACTGAGGCAAGTTTTAGAGCAGGAGTGAACGTTTATTAAAAAGTTTAGAGCAGGAACAAAAGGAAATAATGTACACTTGGAAGATGGCCAAGCAGGAGACTTTAGAGAGTCAAATGCCCCGTCTGACCTTTGACTTAGGGTTTTTTCTTTTCTTTTCTTTTTTCTTGAGACAGAGTCTCACTCTGTCCCCAGACTGGAGTGCGGTGGTGCCATCTCAGCTCACTGAAAGATCCGCCTCCCAGGTCACGCCATTCTCCTGCCTCAGCCTCCCGAGTAGCTAGGACTACAGGCACCCGCCACCTCGCCCGGCTAATTTTTTTGTATTTTTAGTAGAGACGGGGTTTCATCATGTTAGCCAGGATGGTCTCCATATCGGACCTTGTGATCCACCTGCCTCGGCCTCCCAAAGTGCTGGGTGTGAGCTACCGCACCCGGCCTGACTTAGGGTTTTGTATGTTGGTATACTTCCAGGATCTTGCTTTTCCCCTGATTTTTCTGTTGGGGTAGGCTGTCCTCATGGGCAGTAAACTGCTAGGGCTAGGGAGGGGAGCATGCACAGTGTGTTTACTGGAGTTGTACCCATGCTCACTTGAGGTGTTGTTTCCTTATCTGCCAGATGTCTTTAGAAAGTCATATACCAGTTAAACTCCACCACATCGCCTCTTAATGCACATGCTTGAGTCCACTAGCCGAATTCCTTGAGCTTTTATCGCTAAGCAGCTGATCGTCAGTTTCAGGTTTTTACTATCTATTGGTAGACGGCCTTTCCCTGACACTGGCTGTGACCAATTATTATCTTAGAGAGTCAGTTAACAACTGCCTGCCCATCACCTGATAGTCGCCTGACATTCCTGGTGATGTATCATTGGCCAAAAGGAGTCAGTTGCTAAATGCAATCCATACAATTCTCTAGTAGAAATAAAATGTATTAGCATAAAATACAATTAATGCAAAAATATAAAATAAATACAAAACTATGAGATACATGCAATGTGCATGTATCACAGATTTCTATTCAAGTTGATGTATATGTAAACAGTTCAATGTATATTTTTACAAAATTTTATATAAATTTTATGTAAACCTAAACCATTTCTTATATGGGAGTATGAAAGTGAGTTATTTAGCATATAAAGTTAATATTTTCTGAAGTCAAGACTTTCATAAAATTTACACAGGCACTAATAACTTCATTCATTTGCTTTTTAAAAATATCGACATTTAAAATATTTTCATAAAGCCATGCACACTTAGAAAGTCAAAATTAAATAGAAGGTTGAATAATTGCCTGATAGATTTATTAATCATATCATCTATAAGATAATAATTCACTTTCTTGCCCGAACAATCTCTCCCGGTTTTTTGAGGGCTTGGGAGTTTGGGGGTATCAAATGTGGCATTTGAGACCTGTCCCATTTATCTTGGCTACAGGAGCACTGTGTTTAGAACAAGCATTCTTTGTTGAAGTTGCTTGAGTTGCTCTTGCTAAGGTATGACACATGCTAATTTGTGCTATCCAAATTTGCAAGAAAATTGCTCAGTGTGGAACCATTATCATCAGTATTGTGACTTCTCTGATTCACATTTAGCCAGTGTAAACTTTCAATCACTCTTCTTCTTTCCAAATATTTTACTGTACTTGTCTTGCCACAAAAAGGATTATTCATTGCTCTTTTGCTTTTTATTTAGTTTTATTCGCTGTATATGTTTAATAAAGGTCTATATACTGCACTTTAACTTCAAACTTCCAAAACTTCTGATACATCATGAAACTCATGAGCAATTTCCATTTCCAGAAATAGCAAAGCATCCTTCTGAGATGTTGTTAAAGTCTGTTTTAATATAGCATGTGTTTATTTAAACTCAGTGCCAAATAGCTCCTTGGTGGTGGTTTCTGCTTATAGCCAAAGGTTGAATAGACCATGGAGAATAATTCTAAGAGTGAAGAAGGTTGTTCTGTGACAAGTCTAGAGCTCTCTAGGGAAGGAAGTGTTAGCAAGCATACACTTCTCCTTTCAGGAGTAAGAGTCTCATCTTCATTTCTCATCATTGGGCCATTAGGTTTGTCAAATTCTACTACATTGTTAAGGTTCTATAGGGAACTGGATATTAACGCCCCATTTCTCCTTTCTGGGATGGAAGAAATGTACATAGTCATATCTCTTAACATCTGACATGACTCACAACCTAGCCAGATAAAAGAGTATAACCCACACATAGAGACTAAAAGGTAAGTTTCTTTTTCTATTATCATAGACATAATTCACCTCAATTTTGGAGAATAGAGAAAATAATCCCTTAACATTGCAGAAAGGATTGAAAACCCAAACACACAGTACAAATAACATGTTTGAACGCACACACATACACAATTGCTGGAAAAAAATAAGAAGAAAAGAAATTTTGCAAATATTAGCAATTAAAAACTTGAATACATTATGACCTAAAAATTTTAAAAATGTTCCACAATTTATAAGTGAAATAGAAGAATTTTTTTTCTTTTTTTCCCTTCTCTCCTTCGTTTTTCCCTACGTAAAAAAGTACTGAATTGCTTGAATGCTTTTATTTAAATATATTATCAGAGCTCAAGCCTCCTGACATTCATCTTGGCAAACCCGTGTGCCTTCAGCGACAGTGAGCGCTCGTCTTCTCTGTCCCCTGACTGATTTGCATGCTCTCTCTGGTGTCCCCAGCAACAGGTGTCTCATTAGCACCTGAGTGATGCCAGCTTCTGAGGAAGGCTGTGAACTGATTAAACACATGCTCCATTTTTATCTCTTTATGAGTCATTACTTAAAGGTTTTATCACCAGATTGCCACACTTAATTACGTGCAGCCATAATTAAATATGAGCATTCTTAGGTCTGCTTTTTAAAATTGTAGTTTAAACTTCAGTGGCATGTTTTGCCGTTTGCTAATTTAGAACTATTTTTAGAAGAGCACTAGAAGGTGCTTGTTGAAGGGGGCATAGTGGGGGAGGGCTTTTTATTCTTTCATACACCAGGTTATACAATTTCTCATAAACTGAAAAAAAATCTACACTGTATTTAAAGGTTAGAGAGAATCATCAGAAGCAGGGGCAATTAAACTAGACTGTGCTACGTTTGTCTTTATGGGTGCAGGAAACTCTGGCATTGCTTGCCTTATAAATTATAATTTAACTAGGATTCTAGGAAACCTCAGGCAAAATCAGACAATTATCTGAATTCTCCTTTTGCCTTGTGTTCTGAAGGCATCTGTTAATTGGATGAGGGCAATATAAAACAAAATCATCCATGTTATCAAGAGGATTATAAATCAATATTTTATTTTTCTCCTGACATATTTGTATTATCCATTTCAGTCAAAATTGGTTGGTTGGAATAATTTCATGTTTTGTTTGGTTTTGTTTTGTCTTTTTGCTCTGATCTCCTTCACTCTCTCTAATACTTATAATTCAGGGCGGAACTAGAGCCCCTCTTCACATTTGCTAAACACATGGAGCAATCAGAAGGTTTGGTTTTATTGCCATGCTTGTCTGTGGCCTCTCCAGGACACTCCCATAAGTTTATGAAGCTTTCAGTATTCTCCAAATTCTGATAACCTATTTGCCATAAACAATTTCATCATTCCTCTAAGGACTTGTACCCCTTCCTGCTCTAACTGCCCTTCCCTACTCTAGGATGATGGGAAAATATAGCCACCCCATCCCTTTCTTCCTGCCTTCTAGAAACAAACATGCCAGATGTATGCAAGCTATAGAAGTTATACAAATTTCTTTACCAGAGATTTCAGGCACTCACATAGGGAATTATGAAAAAAGGGAGCAGACCTTTCCTTTTGAATGTTAACATGAAAAGGCCCCCAAAAACTGAGGCTGCTGTGAGGACATTTTGGAAGATCTTGCTGCCTTCTAATTAGCACACCCACATCCCAAGCATCTTTTTTTTTTTTTTTCAAGACTGAGTTTCCCGCTTGTCACCCAGGCTGGAGTGCAATGGTGCAATCTCTGCTCACTGAAACCTCCGCCTCCTGGATTCAAGTGATTCTCCTGCCTCAGCCTCCCGAGTGGCTGGGATTACAGGCACCTGCCACCATGTCCAGCTAATTTTTGTATTTTCAGTAGAGAGGAGATTTCACCATGTTGGCCAGGCTGGTGTTGAACTCCTGACCTCAAGTGATCCACCCACCTCGGCCTCCCAAAGTGCTGGGATTACAGGCATGAGCCATCGTGCCTGACCCAAGCACCTCATTCCTGAAGACTGACAGCCTGGACTCCATCCTGCTTTGTGGGAAAACTTCCCTTGCCTCAGAAAGAGATCTCACTCTGGATCTCTCCAGGGTGGCCCAAGTTCAGGAAGTGTCCTGAGTGTCAGCCAGATGGAATTGATGTTTTATCTCATTTATCCGTGTAGGAGACAAGAGAAGACTCTGCAGGGTGATGGAGAACAGGCTATAACACATAAACAAGTGTCCAAGTGCACAATTTTATTTTCAATCTCTCAGTGCAAATTTTTATATTCAGTCTCCCTGCAAGTAAGAATTGTGGCTCTGCTTCTGCTGCAGGTTTCTTTTTCTCTTTCTTTCCTTTTTTTTTTTTCCAGATGGAGTCTCCCTCTGTCACTCAGGCTGGAATGCAGTGGCATGATCTCAGCTCTCTGAAACCTCTGCCTCCTGGGTTCAAGTGATTCTCATGCCTCAGCCTCCCAAGTAGCTGGGACTACAGGTGCCCGCCACCACACCCAGCTAATTTTTGCCTTTTTTTGGTAAAGACAGGATTTTGCCATGTTGGCCAGATTGGTCTCAAACTCCTGACCTCAGGTGATTCACCAACCTTGATCTCCCAGAGTGCTGGAATTTCAGGCATGAGCCACCAACTTGGCCTCTGCAGGTTTCTTTACTTGTTAACCAACTATGACAATTTGGATACTTTGTTTCGAAGATGTGAAAATAAAAATAAAACAAGACAAAACCAAACACAGAGCCTCTCAACCATAACTGGATTCAGAAAAGAAAAAAAATAAATAAATAAAAGAAATATATGGCTTCCACAAATAAAGAGTCCAGAAGTAGTTCTCACGTCAGCCATGGCTTGATAGAAGGGCATAAATATCACCAGGATCTCCAGTGTTTCCCTCTATTTCTCAGTTTCCTTTGAAGTAGGTCCACCTGGGCTTTGGGCACTGAAAGTGGGGAGGGGTTTCCAAAGAAAAATTGCAGCAGATGGAGTTAAGCAGGCACGGAAGACTTTCCTCAGTTCTATTGCAATAGAGGGGAGAAATTGAACTCAACTCCTCTGAAAGGCAGCAGGGTTTTTTAGTGCTGGGATGAGCAAGTGGAAAAGCACTGGTGAACATTTGTGAGGAGGTTGGTCAATGAGATTAGGCCATCTGTGCTGCTAAACGGTACTGAGACAAGTTAGCATCCTACCCTCCCAGAGACAGTGGTAGTGAAGGACTCTTTCTTAGTAATTGAAATAATTACATTTAAAAAGGATGGCTCCCAGGTCCTTGAGAAATACATAGCAGGGATGCAAAACTGGCAAGAGGCTAGCAGAGGATTTACATCTTAAAAGGGCAGAGAACCAATGTTAAATTGAAAACTTTCCAAAGTAAATGCTCTAAGAAAGGGGAGACCAGGGATCTATAGCTAGGAAGAAAGCTGAGCTTAAATCAAGCTGAGGGGGATAGTAAGGCTGTCTTGTTCAGGGTGTATCTCCAAATGAGAATCAGAGGCTTTGGTATCAAAAACATAAACAACCAAGAGGTAACCAATAATCACACTTTCTAAGTAGCGATTAGTCTACTTTCTGTAGATTAAACATGATTAGTCTACTCTCTAAGCCAATACTACTTTCATAGTCTACTTTCTAAGCTAATATTGTCTAAGTCCATAATGTGAAACAAATAGTTGCCCCAAGAGCAAGGCTCTGGCTATGTCATTGGAAATAATGTGTTTCCACTACTGTGTTAGGCACATTTGCTTCCTTCCTATTTGCCTTGTAGGTGGTGACGTCAAATTCCAGCATCATGTGTGAATAATATGTCTTTGCTCCTCACTGCACAGGTAAAGACAATAACATGTTGAAACAAACAAACGAAACTAAATCAAATGAATTTGGCTTGGGTACCATCTTTAGTTCAGGTAAGCCCAAATATTTTCGAGAGGGTCTTTGCTCTTTTATCCCTTGTGGTGATTTGCTTATTGCTTCCGATGCACTGTCATCATTATTTACTAAAATCATTCAGCCTCATTGGTTCTGTGCTCATTTTGGACACAAAGGTTTGGATCAAGACTTCCAAGTTGTAGCCCCAAGAACACAACCTCTCGGGGCCTACTTTTCAGATAATTTATGTATCTTCACTACTTGAGGAGCCCCTCCCCGTAAGATATTATTTTTCCTGTCTTTGAGAAGTCATCGTCCTCCATATCAAGTCACTTATGTCTTCTAATACTAGTAGAAGACTTATTCATGACCTTGAAGTATGTGGCAGCCTAATTCTTTAAAACAGATGCTGATGCGAAGAAATTCCATCTTTAAACAGAAAGGTTGGTTATCTTTCCACGTAGGGAAGGGAAAGGGACATTTTATTATTATTATTATTACTTTTTCATTTCGTTAAGGTACCTGTAAACATTGAGGACAGTATAGAAATTAGTACTTCTGTAAGTTATCCTGCTACATAATTTTTAATGCCTTCTCTCTTATGCAGGAAATGGCTGTGGCTTTAATTAAATTGTTTTGATTTACATTTTTGCTCTGAAAGAAGTGGATGGGATGCAATGTGGTGGAGAGGAATTTCTCACACCACTTATAGGGATGTGATTACATGGTTTATTTTGCATTTAAGTAGGATCATTTCATCCCACTGGATTTGAATTTTAGTGTCCCTTCTTATGAATTTAATTTTTGTCATATAAACTAAGTGTGTTGGCAAAAGAATAAAGACAGAGGTTAATCTGATGGAGTTCTAACACTATCTAATGCTTTCTGGAGACACTTGTTTGCAGGTCTCAGAGAGAAGTACAAGGTGAGATTTAGAAAAATAAAGTACTCAGGATAAAGAGAATGCGAGAACAAGTAGGGGGTTAGTTGAAGAGTGAAGGAAAAACATTCGGAAAGGAAATCATAGTATTTATAAGGAAATGTTCCAGATGTTTTGGGAAAAAAAGTAAAGAAATGACTCAAAAGTGTATTAGTGGTAAGAAAGAGGGGCTAATGACCAAATAGCTGGTGAAAACAACAAATTAGAAAAAGTGATTTTTGTGTGTGTTTGGAAAAAGAGATTTTATAAGACCGTGAATAGGATGGGCTAGAATATGTCCATTTTAGCTGTGTTTGTAACACATTGGCTATAGTTGCATTGTGAGTGTAAAATAATTCAATGGGCCACCATTTTTCCCAAACCATAATTAGTACCCAATAAATGATTACGGAATAAGAGGTATTTTTTTGTTCACCTCCGATTTTTAATATTTGTTAATAGATTTCTAAAATGCCAAATCTCATGTTTTAATGTTATCATTATTATGTTTTAACTTAAAGCAGGAACAGCAAACTTTGGAATCACAGAAAATATGTAGTAAATTCATTTCTTTAATAGTATGTAATTTATTTAAAGAACATGTATTACACATGGTATCCTTGAGCTAAATGTTCAGGATATCCCACTGCCTATTGGTGGCCGCAAACAATTCTCCTCTTTCCACATCTGGAGGTTTTTCAAGGAAATTCTTTGAAAAAAAAAATAGTATAGGAATTCAAATTCTTATGTTTATTCATTAAGAATTTATGTAACAGGAAGCATTCTGAGAATTCACGTTGCCTATGCTTATTTCAAATATAGCCAACATGGAGCCTTCAGAACATGTCAGATCTTAAAGGAGAGACAATTTGGCTCTGTGAAGTTAAGAAGTTAAGCCTGAAGAGGCCTCCATATTGAGTCCTTACCTGGCAAACTCTGACCTTGCTTAATACGTAGTCTAAGAGGAAAAGCCTCACTTAGGAGTCCTCAACCATCGCAAATAGTGGCTGAGTCTTCGTCAATCACAGCAGCTGAGGCTCAATCAATCACAAGTGGTTAGATGATTAAAATAAGCAAAACACCAAGCTATAACCAGTTAGGCTGTATTTATGCGTCACTTCCATTTTCTGTCTATAATTATCATCTGTCCACCTTAAGACTATGGAGTTCTTAGATCTTGTTCCAATTCTGAGGGCTATCTAATTCTAGAATCATGAATAAAAGCCAATTAAGATCTTTAAAATTATTGTAATTTTGTTTTTTGATAGCCCTAATAACTCGGGGATACTAGTGGGAGCCAAGTGTCTTCTGAAATTGTTTACCTGTTCCAAAGACTTCTCGATTAAATATTTAACGTAGCATTTTTATTGTGCCTGTTTTGCAGCAATATTTTTTCCCAGAGATTTTATGTTTTGTGGGTCTTTGTGGTATGTATTTTTCTACATAGAAAAATATCCCAGTGAGTACTTAATTGCCAATATTTCAGTTTTAAAAACTACTGGAAATAATGTAGTATCTATATTTTTAAATGGTTATAGAGGGTGTCAAATATATAACATTGATATAGAATTATTTTAAACTAGTGAAAGGAGAGCATAAAACTTTTCTAACAGTGAAGAATTAAAGGATATGTTAAGTGTCTAATATGTGGGTACAATTCTATAATTTTTTTTCTGCTGTTTTCCCTTTTTTAGACACTACTAGAGAAAACAAGGTAAATAATGCCAGAATTAAGTTCCTTGGGAGATTACAATTTGGAATAGAGATGGGCCAATACAAAGATAAGCACAATACATGTTAGCAACTAAGTAACAGTCACTCACTCTGACTCTCACAGATAATCATTATAAACTAAAAAATATTAAAAAAACAAAAACAAAACTTGGTGCCACAGAGAAGGCAAATGCAGGCAGATGAGGGTGGAAGGCTGCTCGCAGAAGATGAAGATGGCCCTAGGAAGTTTCTGGCTTTCATGGTTTTTCTATGGTTTTCATGGTTTTTCTATGTTTTTTTTTTTTTTTTTTTTTTATGGTTTTCATGGTTTTTCTGTGTCAGATTTAACTGCTATAAGGCAGAGTTGAAGACAACTGCAAGCTTTGGAAAGTTAGAGCAGAAATGCCTGATAGAAGAGAGCCAGAGCAAAGGAGCCCCACAATGCTGACTCCAATCAGTTCAGCGAGGGATAAATGAACTTAACTGACAAATGAGGTGTTGTTTTTGCTTTCAGGATAAATGTAGATATATTCCATTTATTATGTAAATCCAGAACAGTGGCTAGTACATAGTGAATGCTTATAATAATACTAGATAATATTTGTTGAAAACTTACTATGTCAGCAAGCTCAAAGATAGATCAATAGACATTTTCCATCAGACAAAAAGTGAAAAAAAAATTAAAAAAAAAAAAGAACAAAAGGAGCACAATACAGTGTAAGCTCCCTAACAGCGTGCTGTGTGAACATAGATGTGATGTGGTTAATTTCGCTGGAAGGTGGGTGAAGAGTGACATTTGAACTGGATCTGGCAGGAGTACATACACTAGCCAACATCTCTGGCAAAGTAAAAGGCAAAGCAAGGAACAGAAGCATTGATGAAAAAAAACCAAAAGGAGAACTCAGTGGCTTGAATTCAGGGACAAGCTTAAGGATAGGTCCAAGGAGAGATGTGCTACTATATGTGTGATAAAAAAATCAGTCAACAAAAGCAAAAGCAAACAAAAAAATTGGACAACTGTAGGAAGCTCTAATGATACAAGCATCTCTGAAAGATGACTCTGATTGATGGTGAAGTATATTATGAAGGAAATGCTAAATCTATGGTTTAGTGTATCTTCCAGATGGACATTTTCTACAATTCTTTTGTTAAAATCAAATATTCAATTAGTATTTACTAAATTATATCTTCCTTTTTCTTACCATTCACATTCAAATTGCTATGCCAAGAGCTGGGTGCAATGGCTCACACCTGTAATCCCATCACTTTGGGAGGCCAAGGCAGGTGGATTGCTTGAGGTTTGGAGTTTGAAACCAGCCTGGCCAACATAGTGAAGCTCTATCTCTACTAAAAATACAAAAAATTAGCCAGGTGTGGTGGTGTACACCTGTAATCCCAGCCAATAGGGAGGGTGAGACAGGAGAATCACTTGAACCCAGGAGGCAGAGGTTGCAGTGAGCTGAGATTGTGCCACTGCACTCCAGCCTGGGTGACAGAGTGAGACCCTGGCTCAAATAATAATAATAATAATAATTCTATGCCAAGTTTTGTTGTTTTTTACCCCCTGAACATTGCTAGATCTCATCTATCTTTGTTCTTGTTGTTTTCACCATTACCACCCTGGCCTAAGCTATTTAACGTAGGTTATGGGAATTAATGACTGCAGTTACCTCCTTGCATCATTCATGCTCTCCTCCAATCTACTTTCCAGGTAGGAGGAGATAGAGTGGCTTTATAAAATGTGCTTATGCTCATGTTACTCCTATTAAACTCTGAGAGGGTTTGCTTTTATTTGTAGGGTAGTAAAAAATGTGGAAATAACTACCATGGCCATCAAGGAAAACAAAAACAAAGATTGCTGTATACTTTAATATTCTTTGGAGCTGGTTTCAGTGAATAAACAAAATCTGCTTATATCAACATGAATATATCATAAAAGCAATATTGAGTAAAAAAGCAAGTTGCTGATGGATATGTATAATATAATGTCATTGATATAAATTAAAAGTCACATAATTCAGATGATATATATTATAGATCTATATAGAGAAACATTACAAAATGCTCTAAAATATTAGAAAAATGGCAAATCTTTTTCCAAAAAGTACTTTTATTTTCTTTAAATGTTTTTAAGTTTGTTAGCAAAATAAAGTAAATGTGGCAAAATGTTAACATTCATTAAATATGCGCTGTGGATATATAGATATTATATTGGTTCTTGTTTTTCCTTTGTATTAACAATTAAAAACAAAAATAATGCTTTAAGGTGTTATTTTATCCTATTATGTTTATGGAAATGAATCAGTCTTGCAATACTAAGTAAGGAAGAAAGGTAAGATGAATTCTTTATGGGAATATAAAGTAGAATAGATACTTTGGAGAGCATTATGTTAATATCATAAAATTCTTATTTCTACATATTTCCAACTATATATTACTCCTCACAGTAGTTTTCAAAAGTTTTGGTTTTAGGACCACTTAACACCCCAAAATTATAGATTGCACCAGACACTTTCTGGTTATGTGGGTTAATATGTTGATACTTTCCATATCAGTACAGGAAGTTTTGAAAATACAAGAATATAGAAAAACACAAATTCTATTAGCCATCAAAAGAATGATGTTACACCATGTCAATAGCCTCTCAAAACCCTAAGAGCATGAAAATGAAAAGACCAATACTGCCTTAGTGTAATTATGGAAAGATTTTCATCTTGCAAACCCCCTGAAAAGTCCCCAGCATCACCAGGTGTTTGTAAATTACACTTTGATATCCAACAACCCTGAAAAACCTTTACACATGTGCATTACACTACATTTACAGAAAGATTATCAGAACATTATTTACAAAAGGTGAAATCAGAAAAAATTAAATGTTCATCAATATGAGAATGGGATAAATACATTTTCATATATTCCAAGTTGCGTTCCTGTACTGAACTTAAAATCCAGCCATCGTAGCTCTACATATTATTACATATCATTATCATTGTTCTTCCTGTATACAGTGTGTATTCATGGGGGTGTGTGTGTGTGTGTGTGTGTGTGTATGATGGAAGAAAATATATCCAATTAGGTACATCAGTTTATGTTTATCAGGTTGGGAGAGAAGAGAGAAGAAACAATTGGAGCAGACACGATAAACGAAGACCAATTTAAATTTACATGTAAAAATATTTTATCTTAACAATTTCAGAACTGAAGGAAAAACTTGTGAATTTGCCAATAGATGCTATGTATTTATTTCTAGTCAAAAGTTTAAGAAAACTGTTCCATGATTTTATAGAATTTTGTGGCGAGTCAGGTAAATAAATACTTGCTATATTTATTTATGTTAGATCACCATTTTTCGATAGGTCATTATAGTGAAAAATTAATCCGAAGTATTTACAAAAGTCATTTAAAACTATAGTTCTAATATAATGAACTTGTAACTCCTCATTTTTCTTTTTTTAAAAAAATCTATATGTGATTTGTGATGCTTTTGGTGGGGATAAATGTAATGGATCGAGCTTCCCATGTTATGGAGTTGATATTAAGAACATTTATCTTAAAAGTAGCCTTTGTCTGTTTACCCAATGAACTGCTAATCTGAGAAAAATCTGATTAGTTCCATCCAGAGTTTGATTCAATTTAGGGGAGCCAACCTTTGCTTCTGAGTAGACAGAACTGCTTCTCTCTTTTTAAACTTATCTTTTTTCAATCATTCGTTATAAGTTGAGGGGCAAATATAATCATTTTAATGAAACTTAGATTGAATGATCTTAGAATGAATGGCGAGAATGGTCAGAGTCTCCATTGTAGAATAGATTGTTTCCCCTTGTATTCATTTCACTGCTTCTCAATGATTACCTGTCATATGTTTTGCGAGGATGGGCATTAGTGTAACTATGGCAATTTTGCATCAAAACATGTAGTTATTGGGGGACAAAGGCATGTATAGAATTATCTTGAAATATGAAAAATGAGACTGGAGATAAACCAAACAGATATGAAAGACTTTCTAAAAACTAGTTACTATTTTTTCTCATGAAAACAAACAGTCAGAACCTCACTTCTACATGAAAACCAATCTTTTTATTTGTCAGGAACACTGAGAGATGCTGTAAGCATCTTTTAGACATTCATTTTAAGAACTCAGTCCATCTTTGACAGACTAATTGCTTGTTCAGTGAAGAGAAATCCCAATGACAGATAATGATCCCTTTTAGTTAAACAATCCCTCTTCTGGTGAAGTCATCTATGCTGATGTTGGAAGGAGTTTCTGAAAAATGTTTTGCACTTAACAGGCACTTTCTCTCTGATGGAAACATTAATTTGTCCTGCTAGGCCCCATTAAAAAATAGTAAAATAAATACACATTAGAAGACCTTTAAGGAGTGTCTACATTTTTTCCTATGTGTGCAGTTAGTCAGTTTCAGGACCTTGGTTGCTTTTTTAATATTCCCAACTTTCACAGTGCATCATTAGATCAGTGCACCAGTGGTCCATCCGTGCACCTAGGGAGCTGTTTTTCTTCAGTCGTTTGCTTTCTGTTTTGGGATATTTGCTTTCTGAAGGATTATAAAATGAAAAGCAAGTTAAGCTTCAAGGTACAGTCAGAGATAATGAGTCAAATAAGAGAACTATGTGGTTCCTGATACTTTCTTGTGCTAAATGTAAAGAAAATCTACTTTTTGCTCAGTACAAGGGTGGCTATGGCTTTCACGATCAACTGGAGTAATGTATAAACTTATTTGTGGTCAGACCTTGTGGAGTTTGATGGAGGACACATGCTAAAGGTCAGTCATCACACTGAAAGCATCTAGAAAGAGAACAATTAGGAGGTGAAGAATCCAGAATCCATGTCCTATTTGGATCTCTCGAAGGATCTTGGCTAAGTTATTGCAGTGGAATAGAAGCCAAAGCCAAGAGTAGAGAGGCTTTTTTGGCTTCATAGAACTGAGAAATGATCATGTACATGAAGAGATGCCATCTGTGCTGTTCCAAATAGTGGAGTTAGCCCCAATGGCTGAGCATTACACAAAAGTAATTTTTACATCAACATAACAAAGAACTTCCTTTTGGTCTAAAGATATCGTTGATGAGGATATGAATTCACTGCTCTTTGGTTTATTTATGAAGCTAGAGAAAAATCTTTCAGAAATTTATTTCCAATGCATGAAAAGTCTTTTTATGCATTGGAAGACAGAACGTTTTACTTTCGTTTCTTTGAATTCCAACATCTGATCTGTCCTCCTCATGCCAGAGCCCAAGTCAGGCATTGTGAAGTGGTCTTCAATGCAATCTCCACAAGTTTCCTTTAAAAAGGGGTTGGTGTGAATTGGTGAGTAAAGAGATGTATAGCCTTTCTCAGAGATCCAAACATTGACACTAATCTAAATTGAATTTTAACCCAAATGTGATATATTGGTACTTACTGGCTTCTGAATTAAAATTTAGAGGTTAAATATGTGATGCAGAGTGACATCAATTTCAGGACTTTGGTTACATGATGTATACATATAAGAGTGAAAACAGAACTGGGAACTTAAAAGAGAATTCTGCAAAAAGTGATGCTTTGTTATGACCTAGATATTTGTTTTTGAAATTGAATCCCCTATTAAAATTTTCTGGTATTTATTTTATGGGTGACAGCAGTTAGGAGGGGTATCCCTCATATTGGCTTCTTACTTCCACCTCTTGTGGCCCAACCCTGTCCTCCAGAGCCTAGCTTCTCCCTTGATCCTTCCCTTTTCTTTCCAACTTCTGCTTTTGGACATTCCCCCTCCCATTCTCAGTGTTTCAAATCTCAGTGACTACCCCAGGTACCTTTGCTTGCTGATTTGGGTATCTTGTTTAAAAGAAAGTCAGGTCGGGGGGAATGTCTTGAAAAACTGAGGCCGAGGGTAGAGGGAGTACGCCCGAGTCTTGGAGTCTTGGTTCCTGTTCACAGTGTTTGTGTTTATTTCCCTCTCTATCACTCACCTCATATATATGTATAGAACAAGAACAAACACAAGTAGACATGTAAAAAAGTATTGCCAGCCGCTATCTCCTTTACTAGTTCATACATTTAATAATGCACTGAATGAGTACTCACATGCAAGTGCTAAGTGTTGTAGGTACACAGACATATTTGAATTACTGGCTTATGCAATAATGGAGATGGGCAAGTTCAAAATCTGCAGGGTGAGCTGGAGGGTTGGAGACTCAGGGAAGAGTTGATGATGTGATTCAAATCCAAAGGCCATGATACTGGATACCAGTGGTAGATCGAATGTTTTAGTTCAAATCTGAAGAATGTCAACCTGAAAGATGTCAGGCTGAAGGCCTTAGCAAAACTGATGTTGCAGTTGAAGTTCAAAAGCCTTTTGCTGCAGAATTCCCTCTTGCTCAGAGGAGTTTAGTCTTTTGTTCTATTCAGGCCTTCAACTGATTGAATGAGGCCCACCCACATAATAGACCATGATCTGATTTATTCAAAGTCTACCCATTTAAATGGTAATCTCATCCAAAAATGTCTCACAGAAATATCCAGAATAATATCTGACCAAATATATGGGCACCGTGACATATACAATAGTCATAAATTGACACATAAAATTCACTGTCACAGGAGGTGCCATTTAAGTTAAGACATGAATGCAAAAGACAGAATAGCAAAGAATTTCAGGAAACAGGAAGAATAGACACAAAAAGTTTTATGTTTGTGAAACAGAAAAACAGTCCTATAACTAGTTTGGTAAGTAAGGAAAGTGATTGAGAAAGTGTAGGAGAATAATGCAGGGGAAACTTATGTAAGGCAGTGGTTTTAAACCTTGGCTGTTAGAATTACCTAGGGAGCTTTAAAAAAATGCCTAGGGATGCAACCAAAGGACCAATTAATTCTCCATAAAATTCAATGTGCAGCTAAGGTTGAGAAGCACTGATGTAGACTAGGTGCTGAGATTTTATTCCAAATGAAAGAAGATGTAGCTGGTAAGGTGCATAGGTTTCATGATTTTTAAGAAATCATTATGGAAGTATTCTGGTTCCAGTAATGGCAAGACTCTCTGATAACAATCATAAATCTGGACAAAATATTGAAAAACAAATAAACTGAAGGCACAGGGGAGCAAAGTAAAACAACCAGAAAATGGAACCTGACTCTGAAAAAAGGAAAGTGTGTGTGTATGTGTGTGTGTGTACAGCTTTTACCTTGAGGGAACTTCTCAATGTATGTAGTACAGGTTGGCTAGAACTCAAGCAGAAAGATGCAGTTTTATTTACTGGAGGCAAAAGAGAATGGAGTTTTGGGTTTCCAGATGGTCTGAAAACTGGGGGGACGGTAATTCTGGATAACAGCCATACAAAGGGAAACTCCAAACCCGTATCTCTACCTCATTCACCAACTTGGCTGAGCCTTAAACTGCACATGTATGGGGGAAACTCTAATAAGCTCTGCAGGAAGCAAGGCTGGAAGAGACTTCAGGGGCTGCCCACAGCACAGGACACTGAACTTGGAGTTTGAATCCACCCTAAGTAGAGGACCTGGATAAACCTCTGAATTCCCTCTAAAACTCCACAAGAGTCACAAGTTAAGAGCATAGATAAAGGCCCAGAATAAAGTCCCAAGTGAAGTTCCAGAATTACGGAATTTGCCTTTTAACTAAGGGTAAAACTAAAACATATTTGAAATAACAAAGCAGAAAAAATTCAGACTAATCAGCTAGTAATTTATCTGCTGTTTAGAATAAAAATAAACACATTCCGAAGGAACAACATTTCAAGAGTGTCAATAAATTACATCCGGAATGTCCGGTATACAATAAAAATTGGTAGAACAGTAAAAACAAACAAACAAACAAACAAATGAACAACACACAAAACCAGGTAATTTCTAGCCTGCATCTTAAAAAAAAGAAAACTCAATAACCAGTCAATGGAAATAGAAACCCAAATACTAAAAGTTGGAATACACAGAAAATAATTTTAAAGCAGGTGGTATAAATATGTTCAGGACTTAAAGAAAACACAATAGAGGAACCAATGGAGAATCTCAGGTGAAATGGAAACTATAAAAAAAGAAACAAAAATTTTAAAACTGTAAATTACAGACTTAAAGTGAACTTAAAGCTAGGTCAATAAAAATTCTCTAATCTGAAGAACAGATAAATTGATCATAATCTCAATAACTTATAGGAAAATATCAAGCAGTCTGAATTACATCTAATTGGAATACCTGAAGAAGAGATAGCAAATAGAATTGAGAAAAAAACTTGTGACAATGATTACCAAATTTGGTGAAAATTGTCAACCATCAGATTCAAAAAGATCAGTGGATACATGAAGGCATAATATCACTGATGATTGTATAGATATTAAGACTATAATAAAGAATATTATGAACAAATTTATACCAATATTTTCGGAAACAGCTAAAATAGAAAAAAAAAGTCCATTAAAAACCTTCTTAATAAGAATTTCAGGCCCTGTTAATTTCACAATTCTACCAAGAGTTTAAGAAAGAATTAATGCCAATCTTACACAAATTCTTTCAGAAAATAGAGGAAGCTTCCCAAAATATTTTATGAAATCACCATAATCTAGTTGAAAAAACCTTACAAAGACATTATGAGAAAAAAGAAATTATAGACCAACATCTTTGAACATAGATCGACAGATCCTTTAACACTATCATCAGAACCGGGCGCGGTGGCTCACACCTGTAATCCCATCACTTTGGGAGGCCAAGGCGGGTTGATCACAAGGTCAAAAGATTGAGAGCATCCTGGCCAACATGGTGAAACCCCATCTCTACTAAAAATACAAAAGTTAGCTGGGCATGGCGATGCACCTGTAGTCCCAGCTACTAGGGAGGGTAAGGCAGGAGAATTGCTTCAATCTGGGAGGCAGAGGTTGCAGTGAGCCAAGATCGCCACTCTACTCCAGCCTGACTCCTTCACAGAAAAAACAAAAACAAAAACAAAAAAACAACTATCAGCAAATTGAATTTAGCAATATTCAAAAAGGAGCCTTTTAATGTAAGATTATAATACAAGTTTAGTTTAACATTTGAGATAATTAATTTTATTTACTATATAAGTAGGATGAAAGAGAAAAAGAGAGTATCTGTTGATACATATAAACATTTGATGAAATTTAATGACATTTGTGGTTTTAAAATAATCTCAGGAAGTAGAACAGAAGGGAACCTTTCAATCTGACAAAGGTCATCATCAAAACTCAAGTTAACCTCACACCTAATGGTGAAATATGGAACACTTTCTATGAGGAAATAGTGGGAATTGCGCTAAGGAAAGGATATCTGATCTTCCCATATTATTCGACACTGCACTTGAGATCCTATCCAGGGCAAAAATGTCAGAAAAATAAGTAAAAGACAAAGGTACTGGAGAGGAAAGGTAAAAGTTATTGCTCTAGGCTAATTATGGTTTCCATAGAAAATATTAAAAATATACCAAGTAACTGCTAGAACTCATATGAGAATTTACCAAAGTCATAATGTACAAGGTTATTATACAAAAATTATATTGAACAAAAAACTGATACAGAGTTTTTTGTGTCTAATAAACTTGCATGCTGTGACTTTGTTAAATTTTCATGAGTTCTAGCAATAATATCTAGAACTCATGAATATTAGCAAAGTTATCTAGTATCTCTAGTTATCTAGTATCTCTGCCTACTAGCAAAGAATTGTAAAATGAAATTTTAAATATTTCCTTTTCAATTGCATCAAGAAGCATAACAATCTTAAGAATAATTAAACAAATATTCAAAACCTCTGCAAAGAAAACAGTAAGACATTGAAAAAAAGTAAAATAGCTAAGCAAACAAATGGAGACCTAAATGACCTTTACAAATTAGAAGATGTTCATTCTCAACAAGATCAATATATAGATTCAGACAATCCCAATCAAAATTCAAGTAGTTTTTTTTCTTTCTGTAGGCATGAAAAACTAATTCTTAATTTTATATGAAAATGCAAATGTTCTATAACAGACAAAAGAATCTGAAAATAAAGAATGAAGTTGACAGACACCCACTACCTGGTATTAAAACTAGCTATAAAGCTATTATAATCAAGACAGTGTTATTAGGGCATTTGAATAAAAAAATCAATGGGACAGAATAGGGAATGCAGAAATAGTCCTTCTCATTTTTGGTCAATTGATTTTCAATTGAGGCTGCAAGTCAATTCAATGTCAAAAGGAGACTCTTTTCCAAGACTGGGTATTTAGGAGGTTGGGGGAGGTAGCGTGAATGGGGAGAGGGTAAGGAAACTAAATATCTGTGCAGAGAAATAATCTTCAACCTGTGTCTCACTTCATACACATAAAAATAATGCAATCCCAATCATAAACTGAAACATAAAAGCCAATACTATAAACTTCTAGAAAGAAACATAAAAGATTATCTTCATAACCTTGAGGTTGGAAACAACTTTTTGAACTATATATAAGAAAACACTAATAGTGAAAAAAAAGAAGGAAAATGGAAAATTAAATTTCATCTAAATTAAAAATATCTTATTAAAAGACATTGTTAAGAAAATGAAAAGCCAAGTATCTACTGAGAGAAGATATTTATAATAAATACTCTGAAAGATTTAAATACATAATATATAAAGAACAAAATAATAATGAAAAGATAAGCAACCTAACAAAAATGGGCAAAGGATTTGAATGAATACTTCCATTAAGAAAATAAACGGCCAACAAGCACACATCTTTGGACATCTTTTTGTTATCAGGAAATTGCCAATTAAAACAATGAGGTATAACTCTATTTAGCTACTCTAGTTTCTGAATGGGCAAAATTAAAGACAAGCAACATTAAATGTTGGAGAGAACGTAGAACAAGTGAAACTCTGATATGTTATTGGTGAGATACAACAATTTTAGAAAACATTTGGCCATTTCTTATAGAGTTAAATTGACTCTTAACATATAAGATCCAGCATTTCCAACTATGTTTCCATATAGTTTCCAGTATAACTCTTTTTAGCTACTCTAGTTTCTGAATGGGTAAAATTAAAGACAAGCAACATTAAATGTTGGAGAGAACGTAGAACAAGTGAAACTCTGATATGTTATTGGTGAGATACAACAATTTTAGAAAACATTTGGCCACTTCTTATAGAGTTAAATTGACCCTTAACATAAGATCCAGCATTTCCAGCCCGAGGTATTTAAACATAAGAAATAAAAACATGTCTACACTTAGAATTGCTCCAAATTTTCATTTTACCTTTATTCAAAATAGTACAAAACTGAAAACAACCTGATGGTTATCAATAGGAGAATGGATAAATTTCTATTTACTTATATAATGGAATTCTACTTAGTACCAATAAATAAATAAACAACAACTACCAATTCATGTAAAAACATAGATGAATTTCACAAATACTAATATGATGTTGGGCAAAGGAAGTCTGTCTTTTAATAACAAAGGGTGCATACTGTGCACATGTACTCAGGAAAAAGCAAATGTGTCTTTACTGACAGAAGTAAGAACAGTGGTTGCCTAAGGAGTAGGCTGATGATTGACTAGAAGGAGTTATAAAAGGTGTAATGAGAATATTTGATATCTTGATTAGAATGAGTATATACATTTACTGGGAATCTTTAAGTTGTGTGCTTGAAATTAGTACATTTTGACTGAATATAAATTTGATCTCAATTTTAATGGTTTATGGGTAGATATAAATGAAAGCTAGAAGAATTAAGAGGCTATTTCAGTAGTCTAGACAGGAGATTATGGTAATTCAGAGTAGGATGTTAGGAATGGAGCTGAGAGGCAGTTATATCAGGGAGGTAGCTTGAAGGTGAAGCTGGCAAGAATTGCAGATGGACTTGGATCCAAGGGGTAAGAAATAAAAAGGATTCAGGATGCTTCTGTGATTTTGGTAAGGGGACTAGGTGGATGGCATTCCTCTTTCGGAGACTGTGAAGACTAGGAAAGGAACAGTGTTGGAGAGTGAATGCCTATGGTGAATCAAGAGCTTTGTCTTACACGTGTTAAGTTCTTTTGCAGCACTTACACAGCAGAGATACCAAGCAGGCCCTTGCATTTTTCAGTCTGGTTTTCAGTGAAGAGTCCAGTGCTGGGTGTATACATTTGGAGTCAATAGCATAGAGATTGTATTTCATAGAAACTTTGAAATACAGAGTCGCCAGGTATGTGACATATAGTTGCACAGGAATGGGTTGCATCAGAAGAAAAAAGGCACTTGCTAAATGCTTGAACAATGTCTTTATAGTGAATGAATGGTAAAAATGTAGGAAGATTATTTTGTTTTGAATTAGAAAAAGAAATGACACTAAAAGCAAAATAATTAACTGATAAAACACCAAACAAAAATGTATCTGATTGTGATTTGGTTTCCAGTTGGATCATACGAAAAGTAAGACTTTGGGCAAATTGTTTAATGACATTGGTTTCTCTTTTTTAAAATGAGGATAATAATCATATGCATAGTATGGAATGGTTGTGCAGATCAAAGGAAATGAGTAGTACAAAACACTTTTAAGTGCTTATGCGAAATGTAAATGCTGGTCATTATAGATATATTTCTTTTTGTTGTTTATTATCACTATGTAAAATTCAATTTCTACCAGACTTTACTTTCATAGCAGTCTTGTTAAAATATTAGTTTAAAATGATTACCTGGGTTCCTTGAATTTTAATTTGAATAATCAGATGAAAAAATTCAGAAAGCATTCACTTTAGATAGAAAAAATTTAACGTAACCCATGAGAACCTTTTTGCATTTTCCAAAAGACAGTACTTCTGTGAAACTCCACAAACTTGTCAGACTGGCCTGGACTTGCAGACTGAAAATGACATTCCTGGAGACTTTTTAACATCATCTCCCCAAGGACAAACAGATTGCATTCTTTTTGAGGTGGGTCATAAAGGGATCTCACCTGCCTTTATTCTTAGCTGAAGGTACAAAGGAAGCAGTTCCTAAGTCAGGAGAATCCCATCAACCCCCACAACCTGTTTCTGCCAAGGTGGAAGATGAATGAAAACAGAAAGCAGCCGTGACGGACCACATTGAGAAAGAATCAGACAGTGCTGCCTCTGCCAGAGCCCTGGGCATGCATCTGTGATCCAGTGTTGAGTCACTTCCTCTAGCCCAGGTGGTACACAGCCCTGGGTTTTTACAGCTGGGTCAGATCATACAGGTATGGGAGTGTCATGAGAATCAAGAGTGTCATGGGATGTATCATGAATATGGAAGCCAAAGCAGCTGCTGCAGGCTGGCCAGTGAAACCGTATCACACAAAACTGGGGCTCCCCGAACCGTAGAGTGAAGTGACAGTCTCCTTTAGAGCCTGTGCAGCCCTTTGTGCTTTCCCAAAGCTTTTGCAGTGATGGACAGCTAGATCTAGTGGAAAAACCCTGGATCAGGTTGGTAGACCTGAATGTGAAGGCTTACTCTATGCTTATTTACCTTACCATTGTGCAATATTTTTTCTCCCCTTGTTCTTTTCAGATTTTCACGTGTAAAACTGGTGAATAACGTTACTGATTTGTTAGAAATAATTTGAAGATTATATGATTCAAGTTACAGAATGTCTAGCCTGCAATTTGATACATATTAGGTATTCAAAATCAGTGAATCCCATTTTGTTTATCCTTGATATGGTCTAAACCAGTGCTGCCTAATCGAAATATAAACTACACATACAACAATAATTTTTCATAGCTACATAAAGGAACTAAGAATAAACAGGTAAGATTAATTTTAATCATATATTTGCTACAATAAATCTACATTATCATTTCAGTAAGTCGTTGATACAAAATTATTAAAAATCAAAAACTTTTGATTTTTTATGTCTAAGTTAATTAAAATGAAATAAAAAATTCCATTCCTTAGCTTAACCTGCTGCATTTTAAGTGCTCAGTATTCACATGTGTCTCTGGAATTGGACAGTGCCTGTCTAAAGGAGTATCAGTTATGAAGAAAAAATGAATACATGCAGAAAGAATAAAGTTCAGTTGGCTAAGAATTGTCAGTTTCTAAGAGAGAAAAAATGAGATGGATTTATAAAAAAATGATGTTGAATCTGGTGCCTTGAGTATAGGGTTATCATTTGTGGAAATAAGAAAGTAATTCTGAGGGACAGGTGGATTGGAGATTAGAATTTCAGTTGTGTACATGCTGAGTTTGAGATGGTTCTTTTTGGTAAAGGTGTGAACATCAAAGCACTTAGACAGAAAAGTATGCATTGGAAGTTGAGGAGCTTTGGTTTGCCTATATTTAGGCTATGAAAGAAAAAAAAATGTCAACCCAAAAAAGACACAAGAAGACAAGAAAGTAGGAGAGAAATCAAGCTAATATAATGCCCCAGACTCCAAGTGTTAAATGACTTTGCAGGTAGCAATGAAATGGTACGTGGAATGTTGCTGCAGAGATAAAGAGGAAGCAGAGCAGCAGCTCACCAGCAGCCCTGGTTGCATCACTGCTGCTCACTCTCTCTGCTATTCCTGTTTTCTCAGCTTCATGTTACACCCCAGCGTCATCTCAGTCATCGTCTGTTCTGCTCTAACAGGTGCATTAATCAAAAAGAAGAACAGCCCTGTCACTTTCCTCTTGCCTGTCTTACACATAATTTTGGTGATTTGGTTCTTTCATTTGACTTGTTCATTCACTGAACTTGTACTTATTCAGCTCATACTTCCTGTGTGCTCAGCACGGAGGGTTCCGAAATGAACAAGGTCCTTATTTTCTAAGAGGCTGATTTGCTTTACATGAGAGTGCTTTGGCAAAACCGCCTGTTTTTATCTACCCCAAATCAGTCTTTGTAAAGGGAGCAACGTTACTTTCCCTACCTCGGGCAGGGTTCTTTTTCTATTTTGGAAGTTGCCTGGGAGGGTAAGAAGTGCTCCTTGCTTCTCCTGCTTCTCAGAAGTCTCCCGGCTTCCGCATGCCTAATAATACCCCAGGCCCCCTCAATTCCCAGCTGTTATTGACTCTCTCTCTCTCTAGGACCCTTGCCAACTATCTAGATTAGTATTTATCCAATGATAATAATACTAGGTGATTTTAGGTGGTAATAAATTTAGGTGATTTGAGGTGGTACTCTAACATTTTTCTGTTTGATATCTTTAATTTTTATGCAACTATGTATTTATGGTAACTGACACTGTATTTTAAATTTATTAATGACGTTTCTTGAAAAATGTTATTCTAAAATAAATAGGTTTTAAGTTAAAAAACAAACTAATTTTTTAAAGTCAAGTGAAGAGTAGGTTCAGCACTTTATGATTACGGCAAAATCATGTCTATTGTTTGGAAAGCCTCAAATTAGAGGAGAAGAAAAGAACATGCATCATCAGTATTAATTAGGCTGCATGTCATATACTAAATACTCCAGAAAGATACACAAAAAAGGACAGACCTGACTTTAGGCACTTTCTTCTACTGTCTGATGAAACAGTATGAATATCAAAAACCTTAAAGTGTCTGAGATTTTATATTACTTGCAATAGAAAAGTTCGCCACTCACAGTTGCCTGGTTACTGTAGAAGACAGTTTATTACTCAAAAACAATAGTAATAGGGTAACAGTTCTATTGTATTTCCCCAACACCTATCTCCCAATCCGTGATGTGAAGAGGACGAGGTGATACCTGCCCTCTGTAGGGTATTTCAGGAAAGGAGCCTTGAACTTAGAGAACTGTCACCTTTTATAAGGGGCAGACAGCATGCTTCCCTAGGTTCTGGGGTGAGACCTTGTCTTTATTGCACTAGACTGAAGTATGCTCGCCATTTGCTCCCGTTTCTGTTCTTGTTCTTACTAACAAAATATCCATGAACACATAGTGCTGAACACAGGGTAGTTGCTGCTGCCTCACTTCACAAGGCATGCAGAAATATGGCAGTCTTATGGATAATTGTCTCCCAATAATCAGTTGGGACATGAAAAATATAGATGAGGAAAAAAATACATAAAATGCCATCTTGATCATCGTCATATATGCTATACTTTGAATTACTGACACATTGATTCACAAGCTAAAAGCCAATCCGTAACTCTTCTTTTTGGGAAAAAGGCATTTATATTTCTAAAAACCAGTCATGAATTAGACTCGAAATGAGTTTTTTCATTAAAATGAGTATAACTTGAAAAATCAAGGCCAGATGCTGTGGCTCACGCCTGTAATCCCAGCACTTTGAGAGGCCAAGGCAGGTGGATCATTTGAGTTCGAGACTAGCCTGGCCAACATTGGCAAAACCCCATCTCGACTAGAAATACAAAAATTAGCCGAGTGTGGTGGTGCATGCCTGTAATCCCAGCTACTCAGGAGGCTGAGGCAGGAGAATTGCTTGAACCCGGGAGGCGGAGGTTGCAGTGAGTCAAGACTGCATCACGGGCACTCCAGCCTGGGTGACAAACTGAGACTCCATCTCAAAAAAATATATATATATATTAGAAGTACATGCATCTATGGCCATCCACTAACTAATGCAACTTATTTGAATGGGACTTGTCTATTTTCCAGTATTTACTTGGGAAAAAACACAGTAATAAAATATGATGTGTTCCAAGAAAAATACTACATATCTGAATGTGGCATTTGAGGGTTCTATCATATGCTGTAATAACACTTATGTGCTTGCAGAGGTGAGTGGGATGCAATTATGCTAAAATCTTATATTGTAAAACAATCTTCAGCCAGCACATATCAAAATACTCTACTAATTACTCCTGGTATGTATATTTTTTCCTTTAAAGGCATGTTGCAACTGCAACGTATGTCATGTCTAGAAGGTACAATTTCCCTTTGCTTAGGGGCAACATCTCAACATAATTTTTACTGGTAAATTTCACAATTCATATATCTTAATAACAAGGTGGAGTGCAGGTTCATAATAATATATAGTTCATTAGTTGAAATCTGCCTTTTCATACAAAAGTTGATTCTAATTTTTTTTTTAACAGAAGTCATTGGGTAGACAAAATACAGAGAGTCTAATTTGGAAGAAATAAAATGAATATTACCCTTTCTAGGTGAGTTTACTTTCTTTAATGTTCAATAAATCCTTTGGAAGCTCTTTTTGGGAAAACGGTCTATCAAAATTAAATATGGACGATTTATTTAATCTAGATGGTGGCTAATTATGAATGGATATAATTATTTTGTTAGATAATTCTTGTCGGGTGCCACTGTCTTTATTTTATTTATTTTTTTGTTGAGATGGAGTCTCATTCTGTCACCCAGGCTGGAGTGCAGTGGCGCGACCTTGGCTCACTGCTGCAACTCCACCTCCTGGGTTCAAGTGATTTTCCTTCCTCAACATCCCTAGTAGCTGGGATTACAGGTGCCTGCCACCACACCTGGGGGGCTTTTTGTATTTTTAGTAGAGATGGAGTTTTACCACGTTGGTCAGGCGAGTCTCAAACTCCTAACCTCAAGTGATATGCCCACCTTGGCCTCCCAGACTTCAGGGATTATAGGCATAAGCCAATGCGCCTGGCCTAGTGGCACTTTCAAATGGATAACAATTCAGTAATGGAGAAATGGAATTGACCTGTAATGTGATAGTCATGATCTTAATATACTTCAGTTCATCAGAGATGATGCAGTGCTTTGACTAAATTATTGATTATATATTTTTTGGAAAGACACCTTAAGTGCCCCTATGAACTTGAAGTTGTCTGGGGTAGCCCCAAAAAAATCACACTAATTGGAATATCCAATTGAAAGACTAAAGTCTAGTGAAGAAACTGCTCCCAAGTCATTGAGATGTTTCACTTATTTTAAAGAATATTTGAAGGGTAAGAGAATCAGTGTCTAGACAACCTTGAGTGTTCTACACTGTGGTCAGAAAACACAAGAAATTCTTTATTTTTGGGCATTGTTCATCTTTAATGACTACAGGTCATAAGACCAGAGCAAAAAACTTTTGACATGTGATTTAATGAATATATGAATGAATCAATAATAAGAAAACTTTTAGAACTTAAAATTTGTATTTTTAATTTAAAATTTTTTTATCTATAACTTTGTGTAAGTACATAATTGAATCTATAACACACATTCTGTTGATTTTTGATGTTGTTTTTAAAAATTATTTCCTTAATCGTTTTGTTTTCTCTTCCTTCTCCTCTTCTTCTAGCTACATTATCCTCTTGCCATAATAAACCCCCTGTATATATATTTTCAAATCAGTTCAAAATTACAGCATTTTAGGGTTTTCCAGAGAAATAAAAACAATAGGATAATATCCTATATTATATGATAATAGAATAATATTACACATATGTTTGTATATAGGAAAACATCATTTATACATATACATATCTATCTATTCATATAGCTATATATAGATAGATTTCTTATACAGTTTTGGGTCAAGGAACCATAGAAGTCTCATGATCTGCTTTCTGCAAGTTGGAGACCCAGGAAAACTAGTGATGTAGTTCGAAGGCTTCAGATCCAGAGATCTAGTAGTATAGATTCCTGTCTGGGTCTGAAGGCCTGAGAATCAGAAGCACAAAAGGCAGAAGAATGGTGTCTCAGTTCAAAAGATAGGCAGAGAGTGAATTCAGCCTTCCTCCATCTCTTTGTGCTATTCAGGCTTTTAATGGATTAAGTGATGTCCACTCCCTTGGGAAATGCTTGACTCAGTTTCCCCATTTAAAAGCTAGTCTCTTCTAGAAACATCTTCACAGACGCACCCAGATATAACACCTAAACATTATCTGGGCATCCTGTGGCTCCATCAAGTTGACATACACAATTATCCATCAAATATGTGGAATGCTTTTGTCAAAAGATAAGCTCACTTCTCCCACATGTCAGAATTACAACAGTCATGGTATGTTGACAACCTATGTGTACTGGGGGAGAAAAAAGTTTGATATTCCCAAACTTCAAGTTTGAAAACCACTGCCCAGAACATTACCTGTTGTTCATACTGCCATAAAATGTATTAAAAGGGTGAATGAATATCACTATCTATTTTCTATTGAGAATAACTCAAACGTAATGAGTGAGATCAGCTTAGCAGCAACATATAATCAAGGCAGATTTTAGGAATTCATATTTAAATACAAATTAAGGACAGCAAATAAATGTCAAATGAATGGCATGTGAATAGAGGAATCTGTCATGGGTTAGTAGAAATAAGTGAAAAGCAGTGATAACATTATAATCATGATGTCAGCAGAGATAAATGCCATTTATACAGGTGAGAGGAAGCAAGATGACAGGTGGCAAAAATATTCTAGGGCCTAAATGTCATTTGGTAATGAGTACTTTTTGACATTTTTACCCAGGATAAGGGGTATAATTCCATTCATTGCGTTTTATGAAATTCAAAAATAAGATGGGTATACTTTTGTGCTCCAACTTTTTCTGCATAGTTATCACTTCTCAAAGCGTGTGTGCTTCCTAATGGACTAGGAAAGTGTAGTCTGTTATTTATATGTTCCTCATAGTGCAAAGTACACAGTAGTGACTAAAAATTATTAAACAGTGTGTCTTGGAGGAAGAAAAAATATATATTATAAATATATATTTATTTATATAAAATATATATGATATTATCCTATATATATAGTGCAAGGTGTGCATACCAGTAACCTGGTATTGCTGTGGATTACCATTGTACTAAGAACAGTACAGTATACAGTCCTGATTAGAATTTTAGTCTCTTGGCCGAGACTTCCTGAGTTCACATTCTCTTCACTATTTGTATGCTATTCAGCAGTGACTCAACTCTACATCATTTTCTTCATCTGGAAAAAAGTGTTAATAATAGTATTAACTATTTAAAGGAATTAATGTTTATAAAAGGCTAAGGACAATGTTTGGTATATATGAAACACTAAGCAATTGTTAATTGTTTTACATTTGTGTGTGTGTGTGTGTGTGATTATTACCATTATTCAAATAAGTAGTAGAAACTCAAAATTTACCAACACACCAACAGCCTCAGCAGAAATAAAATTCAGATGAAGTCTATATTCTCTTCCTGGGCAGACTACCCGGCACATTGTTTAATATCTCTGAGTCTCACCCGTACTTAACCTCTGGGCTCTATCTGCTGCGTCAACTTTGAGTATGATCTCTGAGAATGATTTCAAGTCTGGCTCTAGTAGGTTAATACTAAACTACTGTGGGACTTATGTTGGTCACTGAGTGACTAATATTCTAAGAGTCTCTAAAAGAGGAATGCATGACAAAGGCTCTAAATTTAAGCAAGGCATCGCAGTTTTAAGCAAGTGATATTCATAGAAAAGTCTTTTCTCAAATATATGCCACTGAGTATGTAAGTTGCCTTGTAAAATGCAAACAAACAAGAAAGTAACAAATAATGCAAGCAAACAAATGAACCAATCAGATTTGTGGTCAAATAAGTTTGGAGTCTTCCGGTTTCAACAAAAGTATTCCTTTACTAAAGGAATTCTGAGAACTTTTAATATATTAATATTGTAGATCTCCAAGATGGTTAAGTTGACTAAGCTCTCCAAGTGTAATTTATCTTGAAACTTAAAAAAACCAACAACAATTTTCCACACAAAGATGCTATTTTATGAAAAATACAATTTATATATATTTAGAATGAAAGAGTATTATTCTGCATTTTGCAATTTCAAATGTCTATACATGCTGTATAAAATACACTGTTTTTATGTATACACTATTCTTATGTATAGGTCACTATAATAACTTGTCAAGCCATTATCTTTGTCAAATGTCTATTAGCCATAATTCAATGTAGCCACATTTTGTTAGAGCCAAACTACCAACTCAATTGTATACCAAGGAGCCATATAGAGTTAAGTAGTGGCAATTTAGTCCTAACTTCCAGCACCAGGAGAGACCATTAAGATATATGTGAATGGATGGGAAGAAGCACCTATAAAATAAATCTGAAGAGTCAAGAGAAACTGAAGAAAAGTAGAGATAAAGGTACATATTTCTTAAAGGAAAAAAGGAGATGTCAGATCATTATCAAATGACATGACAGATATGTCTCCAACAACAGCATATCTGTATAAAAGACAGTAGGGTGGGCCAGGCACGGTGGCTCACACCTCTAATCCCAGCACTTTGGGAGGCTGAGGTGGGCAGATCACGAGGTCAGGAGATCAAGACCATCCTGGCCAACATGGTGAAACCCCGTCTCTACTAAAAATACACAAATTAGCCAAGTGTGGAAGCATGCGCCTGTAGTCCCAGCTACTCAGGAGGCTGAGGCAGAAGAATTGCTTGAACCTGGGATGGGGAGCCTGTAGTGAGCCAAGATTGTGCCACTGCACTCCAGTCTGGGCAACAGAATGAGACTCCACATAAAAAAAAAAAAAAAAAAAAAAAAAAGATAGTAGGGTGGATACGTCACTTTCAGTTAGCTAACATCATTCAGCCAATCAGTCAAATCACTTAAAAAAAAAACTGTGGAGAGCACCGACATTATGCCAGAATTATTCTAGGTATTGGGATATAGTAAGGAGTGACTGGACATGATTCTATGTGTATCTTCCTGCTATTCAACCTATTCTATTTCCTGAGGAAAACTGAGCTGGGCAAGAGGGTGAATCTTACAGGGCAGGGAAGAACTCCTTTAGGTAGGGTTCTTACAGAAGGTGATATGATTTAGATATGTCTTCTTGCCCAAATCTCATGTTCAATTGTAATATCCAGTGTTGGAGGTGGGAGGAGGTGATTGGATTATGAAGGAGGTTTCTAATGCATGGTTTAGCACCATCCACTTGGTGCTGTTCTTGTGATAGTGAGTTCTGGCAACATCTGGTTGTTTAAAAGTGTGTAGCACCTCCCTGCTCTCTCTCTCTTCCTCCTGTGCTGGCCATGTGAAGTGCCTGCCCCTACCTTGCCTTCTGCCATGATTGTAAGTTTCCTGAGGCCTCCCCAGAAGCCGAGCGGATGCCAGCATCATGCTTCCTGTACAGCCTGCAGAACGATGAGCCAATTAAATCTCTTTTCTTTATAAATTACCCAGTCTCAGGTATTTCTTCATAGCAGGGTGAGAATGGACTAATACAGAGGCCCTTTCTGGGAAGATCTTACTCAAACAGAGGTCTGATTAATGAGAGGATGTGTTACTGTGAGTGGATAAATTGCACTGGAAGCTGAATAATAGGAAGCACCCAAGACTAGAGGTGGAAACCTGCCTAGAGTACTCAAGTAACAGCAAGGAGGCCAGAAAGTATTTTTATTTGTTTACTTTCAATCGAATTCTGTCCATGTTAAACCAATTTAAATGAAAATATTTAATGAGACCAATTTTCTGCCATATTCACATTCATGGATACTATTCAATTTTATCCTTATACACTCTGCCTATTTCATCTCAGACGTCTCTAATATGTAGTCATAGCTTAATGTTTAGATAGGATTCAAATCATAAACTACTACTAATGTTTATGTTGTATTGATCATTTTCTAGTCTAGTCTATTAGTCTAGTACTCACACACAGTCCTTCACCTTTTCCAGAGATTATTGCGTTTCATTAGTGATTAGAATTATAATCTTACTCTTTCTCTCCTCCAAATAATGGGTGTGGTAGATTCTAAAGATGTACTCAATTCGTCACTCCTCCTGGGACCTATAATTGGGCCAAATGACTGCAGTGAATTTCCACTTTGGGCAGGGAAATATGCCCTTCCCTTTGGCTCTGTGCTCAGCCATGTGACTTGCTTTGGCCAAAGGGATGTTAGACAATGCGATAGAAGCAGAGGTTTGCATAACTCTGTGTAATTGAGCTTCACTGCTCTCTTTGTGCCTCTGCCATAAGATCATGCCTCAGTTAACCTTTTGGAGGATGAGCAACTTGTGGAGTGAAGTAAGTTACCCAGGTCATCCCAGCCAAAACCAACCTTGCTCAGCTGAATGCCAGGTGACAGTCTTCATTTAAGGGAGCCTAGACAAGACCAGCAGAGCCATCCAGATGGCCTCTCAGACAGATGGTCAATAAAGGCATGTTGTTTTAGACCACAGAGATTTTGTGGTTGTTCAGTATACAAAGGTATTTTGGTAATAGGTACCTGATACTATACACTATGCAAAGCACATGTCTGTTTATGCCATTCAATACTAAAACATGTTAGAGTACAGTGTCCCAATCAACATTAGTAATTTGTAAACCTTAAAAAGGAAGAGTTTTTGTGGTTGTTGTTGTAGCTGCAGGGTTGCCTCATGTTTCTTAAATACCTCTGGCCTAACTGAATACAGCATAAAAATGTATTTATCTTAAGCACACACCTGTGACAGCTTCTGCCTTCTAAGGCATAGCCTCAAGGCTTGCTCAGAGATGAGAATAAAAAAACCCCCAAACACCTGAAATAAATTTCTCAAGGCAACAGTGCTAACATCATGAATCTGTCTAGAAAGTCATCAGATCTTTAGAAGCTACTTAATTAATAAGTATATTTTAAGCTTTTTAGTGCCTGACACAAAATATAGAGGATATTGCCCATCCATTGTTAATAACCAAATACAAGGAAGTCTAGGTAATAAAATACGAGGAGAAATAAATACAAACATTCACACTATAAATATCAAAGAATATAAGAGGGATGTTTCTGGAGTTAAAGAATATCTTCAATTGGTTTTGTAATTGGGTTTGTTTTTGTTCAATTATCACTTTTGAAAGCTTGGTAAGATTACTATTAACTACGAAATTTTAGTTTTATGTAGAAAACCTTACATTATGCTTATTCCTGGCCTGTGAAAAAAGAAGAGTAATTACTTTGTTTGTAGAAGGAAGTGACAATGAAAATTTTAAGAAAACAGAAACAAAAAAATATTTTTTATTTAGATGAATGGTAATTCTTTGAAACAGTTGGCAATTTCTTTCTTTATGGAAATAGCCATCCCTCTACTTTTTTATGGAATAGTTAAAGCAGAGACATTTGCCACTCCCAGAAGAAAGACTTTCTTTTTTTTTTTTTTTTTGGACAATCTTCCAGGGCTTTGCCTGGGAAGTGTTTGACCATCTGCTAACTCTAGGCCTTTGAGGTTGAGAATGTTCTGTATTTTAAAGGGAAATAAAATTTCTTGTTCAAGGAGATCTCAAGTTCAGAGAGGCTGTCATCTCCTCTGTCCCACCCTTGTTTGTGGTCAAATGAAACCACACCAAAAAAAAGTGGATGCCTTTTCACTAACACAGGTGCATAGGCATGCCTGTAAAAATCAATCACTTACGTAAGGCAGAGAAAGTGACTCAAGGTCAGAATTCAGGGATGAATGCAGCCATTCTGTCCTGCGGTCCTCCAGATCAGGAATGAGAAAAAAAAGGAAAAATGAAGGGAGCTGCAAATCTAGCCCTCTAGAGGTGGGAAGGGCTACTCCAAAACTCTGGTTACTTGATCGTGGAGAGCAAGTTCTCTTAAAGTGTTTAACTCAAGATGCTGAGCCTGTAGTTATATGTGGTTATAGACCCCTTAGCTAAGTTGCCCAAACAAAACCTACCCAGGAGGCTAAGGGAAGTCAAGGCTGTGGTAAGACAATCATCCTGCCACTGCACTCTGGCCTGGGTGACCCTGTCTCAAAAATAATAAATAAGTAAATAAAAAGAATGAAGTTTTTGGAACCACACTTCCTGGCTTTGGTGTCACCAGGCAACCTTGAGACAATCATTTCACCTCTCTGTACTCAGTTTTCTTACCTGTCCAATGAGTATAGTGAAAGCACTCACCTCACAGGGTTGTTATAAGGATTAAAATTGCTAATGTATTTAAAGAAGCTAGAACAGTGCCTGGTACTTTGTAAGTGCTACAAAAATGGCAACTTTTACAATAATTCATTTTGACAAATGATTTTACTGTTGCTACTTTTGTGTTTATTTGCTGCCACTAAATGAGAAAGTCATGCCAGCTACTGGAATCCATCTCCTCATCTGTAAAATGAGGGTGTTGTACCCTATAAAGTTAGGACTCCAACACTGTCCTTCTAAGACACACAAATATGAATTTGCTTGTGTTTATGTTAAACAGTTTGGAGGTATTTATATAACATTATAATTGGATGTAACACTTTTTATTAATACAAGATATATTAAGTATTTTAATCCTTTTTACACATTTATTGAGTATCTACTATGTGTCAGAAATTGTATTAGATGCGGGGAATTCAGCATCAAAAACCCAATACCCCTGTACCCTGTACTTGTGGTGTTTTCATTCTAGAATTTTCCCCTTGGTTTGCAGCTGTATCAGCTACTTGACAGAATATTCAATAAGTGTATAGGGAACTAGGAACTGGGATCTCAATTCCAACAGTATGTTTAAGTTATTTAACAGTAATTTAATAGGAGGCTTAATGAAATTTTATAGAGATGCAAAAATTCAAAACTTTGAGTGTTAGGTGTCCCATTAAATTGCTAAAAATTGAATTTTTATTTCCTACCTTGGCCACCACATCCATAAGTTTTAAACCAGAAGAGCCAAGTTTTTGCTTGCCAAGAACTCTTTAGGAATGCTAAATACATGTATTAAATTAAAAAAAAAAAAGATAACTTAAGGTGGAAACATTAAAAATGCAGACCACTTTGTAAAAGACCATGTTACAACCTCAGGACATATTTATAGTTCTACAGAAAATAAACACAGTATGGATTTTTTAAAGATCAACTTATAAACCTGATTTTGAAATTGCTCATACTATTTCTGTGTATAAAATGAAGTAAGGGCATGAACCAGATTTGAGCTTACATTAATTCTCAGCTGGCTATTTTTGAGGGTAATGAGAGTATAAAGAAGTTCCTCTTAAATATGTTGAGTTTGAGGTGACCACTAGCATCTGAGAGGCATGTGATTTAACCATACAATGTTGTAATGGTTGATTATTTTGCATTTACAAATTGTATATAGTAGTTGTATGTAGTTTGCTAAAAGAAAAACTTTAGCTGAATTAAATTTAAAAATGTTTATTTATATATATATATTTTATTATACTTTAAGTTCTAGGGTACATGTGCACAATGTGCAGGTTTGTTACATATGTATACATGTGCCATATTGGTGTGCTGCACCCATTAACCCGTCATTTACTTTAGGTATATTTCCTAATGCTATCCCTCCCCACTCCTGAGCCTACTCTGGCTTTAGATGATAAAAGTGTTTAATTGAGCAAAGAATGATTCATGAATTGGGCAGCCTCCTGAGCCAGAGTAGGCTCAGAGACTCCAGTGCAGCCACATGGTGGAAGGAGATTGATGGACAGAACAAGGAAAGTGATGTGAAAAAATAAATAGATTAAAAAAAAAAAAAAAAAAAAAAAAAACAGCTGGATTGGTTACAATTCAGTGTTTGCCTTATGTGAACACAGTTTAAACAGTTGGGCACTTTTGATTGACCAAACTCAGTGATTGGCATCACAGTAGACTACAGCCTATTTACAACTGCATTTAAGTTATAGTTCACCATGTACAGAGAAACCTTTAGGCTGAATTTAAAATATGTAAGGAGGCAACTTTAGTCTAAACTTGATTTAACAACCCTCACCATTTGATCATCCTCTCAATCTTGAGAGACTGACCAAAACTTTAGTCATTGATGTCACTATTGCCATCATAAATACATTTATTTGGTTCTGAAACTGTCTGGAAAATAGCAGAACATTGGGTTTTAAAAGGTGGGAACAAAAACTTCAGGTTATTTTTTTGTAATGGTCAGAATAGAGGTTACCTCCTATGCTGGAACAGGAGAAAAACAAAATCTGGTTTGTTCTAGGATCTATGTGTTTCTCTAATGGCTTAGTTTGATTATGTCATATTTAGCACAAGTTACTCTGTTTTTGTTTGGTCTGGTCTGTTGGGGGCTGGTGCATGAGCTCAGTTCAAAACAAAGGCCTCCCATAACTTTGTATAAAAATTCTCCCATTCTGGTCAGGTTCTCACATAGGTGAGACCTAGGGCCTTAGTGCCACTCCCACTTACCATCACTTTGGGTTTTTGGTCACAGCATGTCATTCATAGGTTATGGTACCCTCAAGTTCACACATTCCTTTAAACTCTTGTCATTCCAGTTGAAGGGAAGTTGACATTCTTTTACATTCTAAAGATGGCTGCATGAGAACGTTTAAAACTTTAAAGAGAACACAGTGCACCAGGAATGCTACTATTATAACTATCAGTAGGATAATACCATGAGTTTGGAATATGCTTCTTAGCCAGGGTCCCCATAAACCAAATCACTTAAAATCTAATAGATCAAAGAATGAGCTAGATAAATGAGCTGGATAGAGTCTACTCTCTCTCTCTCTCTCTCTTTTACACAGTCTCACTCTGTGGTCCAGGCTGGAGTGCAGTGGTGCAATCTGAGCGCACTGCAATCTCTGGCTCTCAGATTCAAGCAATTCTCGGGCCTCAGCCTCCTGAGTAGCTGGGACTACAGGCACATGCCACCACGCCCGGCTAATTTTTGTATTTTTAGTAGAGATGAGGTTTCACCATGTTGTCCAAGATGGTCTTGATCTCCTGACCTCGTGACCCACCTCCCTCTGCCTTCCAAAGTGCTGAGATTACAGGCGTGAGCCACCATGCCCAGCCTACAGTCTACTCCCTGTAACTAAGCAGTCTCTTCATTAATCCCCTACAACGAAATCCCTATAATACCTGATATAATGTATTTCTCCATGGGCAACAAGTGTCAGCAGCTGCACAGATACTTCACTGTTTAGCCAGTATGTGATCTGGAACAATTCTATTATTTTGCATAACTTTCACAACAGAATTAAGAGTCGAATCTTCTATACAGCCTATCACGAGAGTAAATTTCTAACCACTGCCTCATTCACTCCAAACCATGGAAAAAAGGACCTAACAAATGATACTGTTCAAGAATAGTGAAGGCCTGCTGGCAATGTTCTCTTTAACCTAGGATGCAGGTTAAGAGGAGTGGACTAATGTCTAGTTTCTGACTGATTATGAGGTAATGTATATACCATTAAAGTTTCTCACGTACTTTGGGCCTTCATCTTCCAACTGTCAAGTCATAAGGTTATCCATGCATAAGGCTGGCTTCAAAATCCTTCACAAATAAAAGTATACCCCATGAGTGCATACAGTAGCCCCCCTTTTCACTTCTGTTGTTCACAGAGGCATAAGCAAGGAGAAAAAAAAAGTAAGATAAGAGTCTCATGTTAATAGAGAAATCTTGATCCATGATCTTAGGAAAAAGCTGTCCATATCAAGGATGCTGTCTTCTTCAGGAGAGAAACCTCCCTGGTTAGATTTATCTTAAGGTTTCCAATGGGTGTACAGTTCCAAGAGTGTGGAGGGGCTTTTCTAAGTTGTGAGGTTATGAACCCAAGGTTTAAGGTCCCAAAGTTTTGCTGCAGTGTGGTTGGCAAGGGCACTCTTTCTCTGATGTTCTCAGAAAATCCAGTCTTTTGGTTCTTGATTATAAGGGGTTGATTGTCTTCAGTTGGTGAACCATGATAAGCTTTCATTACATGGTGAAAATACTCCATGGCATAATAAGCTACTGTTATAATATCAGCCCTTATACATGGAAAAGCTTTGAAATAACCAGAAAACATGCACTAAAGAAATCACAGTTCAATGAAATCCCTCTATAAAGGTTTAAATGACCCATCAGGTAGCAGAATGCACCTGAAGTTTTTATTTTCTTCCCAAGAACACGGGTTTGACAAACCAAACATTGGTCACAAACAATTTAGCAATTTAGAAGTCAACACACACACACACACACACACACATATAAAATTTGGATCATTTTATTTTTTCCACGATGAGTCATAGAATGCAAAACTCTTAATAATAAAAGCTTTAAAGACTCAGGAAGGACAAGGTGGCTGTTCTGGTTCTTCAGGAGTCCATGCTTAACATTGGACTGATGTCCTCTTGAATACTAGTTGATTCTCCAATTTAGGTGCATAGCACTGATAACTGATGGGTTATCATAGGTAATTTAACTTAGACCATGGAGTTCATTCAAATTGTATATCTAAACAATTACAGTATTGGCTGATTTGACATGCAAATCTGGCAAAGTATTATCTTGGTATTCAATTAATTTTTGTTCTACTTGGATTAGCAGTTTTATAAACCAGTCAGTCTTTCCATTAAAGTTCCAGGAATTCTCACCCAGTTCAAATAATATTATTTTAAAGTTATTAGAAACCTATATTCAAGAGTAATTTTCAGGGTCTTTCCCATCCTTTCATGAACCTCCTTAAAGATACCATATTCTAGGATTTTGAGTGCTGGTAGAGTTTTCAGAAACTACATCAGAATTAAGCAATTAACTGAAGAAGGTTAAACATTATTTCTTATTTGACAATGATTCCCATCTAACTTAACATGTCAAACAATCCTGTTTACCTCTCTTTCGGGTGCTTCAGGTGCTCTCGGTAGCATCCCAAAGTTAGAGGGCATAAACGACTTAATTTTGAAGCTGAAATTTGATTTTGGGAGGCCTGTCAACTATGTAAAAGGTTTAAAATACTTGACCAAAATAGGATGACAGGTCACTGTAAAGCAATAGTCACTCATTTAACCAAAGTGACAATAAAAATATTTTTAAAAACAAAAACCTGTACTCTTTGATAAAGAAGACTCAGTTTTTCAAACCTTCAAAGACCTAAGATATCATGAGATGAAATCTGTCTCTTCTTCATTCTTCTTTCCTCTCCCCATTTTCCCCCTTTTTGCAGTTTACTCAAAAGGTGAATACAAATATTTTAGTATGTCTTATTAATAATACACAAAATTTTTGTTCAAAACAGAAAACCAAATTTTATTTTTGTTTTAGTGTATTATCAATATTAAAACTAATTTTAATAAAACATCATAAATAAATTTCTCAAAACTATCATCTTTTAACTTCAAGATTTTCGTAAACTTTTCATTTTACATTTTTTCCTACTTTCTATATTTATCTCATTTTATATTTTTTACTGCTTCAGTCTGAAACCTTTAAGAAACCAGACAAAAGTTTTAACACACATTTTTATGCCCTTTTAACTTTCCTCATTAAATGCATATTTTGCATTAGTTTGCATACACTGCATACAGAATTGTTTCTTTCATATCTAGTAGTTAAAAACTAATTTCTAGTGAAAACCCTCAAAAGTAATTTTGAAAGTAATTTTATATCAGTATTTGTAAACAAAAAAATTTTATAATTTTTTTAGAAAAATAGTTTTCCAAGTTTTCTGAAGTTTGAAGGAATTTCAATTCCATTTCAAAATTCAATTTCCTAAAGTCTGAAGAGCCTTCAATTCTTCACATTACTGTTTATTAACAGATTTAAATATATTTAGCTTTTCTGTGCCATATAAAACAACATGTCAAGGTATGTAAACTTAAATTCATGTTTAATATCAATATTTCAATATCTTAAAGATGACTCAGACAGTTTATGATTATGTTACCTATTTTAATATAACATGAGTCTAAGATTTTACATTACTGGAAATAATTTTGAATCTACAGACTACACTGGTAGCCTCCCTAATGTCTTCCCCCAGTAATTCTAGGTCCCAAGTAGCCACGTGGCACCCAGGAGGACTGTGAAAGTCAGGAGCTGTCTGCATCCATCAGGACAGAAGTCAAAGCTGTGAAAGCTATACCTGGAGGATCCAACCCCTTCCAAAATAGCCAGGAGGTAAAACAGGGAAAGCAGAGGGAGAAGGGGCCGTATCTGGCTTGATTCTGGATTGTAGTTGCTGGTCTAGGCACTAAGAACATGTCTCCAGACCTGGTTATAGCCATCTATCCAGACCTGATTGTAGCCATCTATCCAGACCTCTGAATCCAGAGACTCTAAACCAAAGACATAAGCTCACATTCAAACCAAGCAAGTAGCTAATTATATTTAACTGATAATTTTGTAATAATTTCCATTTTATGAACAATTTAAAAACCAGTTTTATGTACCAAATATCACAAACACATAACACATATAGACATACAAACACACAGAAGCAGCTCCTATAGCTCTCATAAAGGATTTTCATTTGCGGGCTTTTACTTTTTCTTCTCCACATTCTGTCTATCAGTATTCCAACTACTGGTTTCATTGCCCTGAGTATTTTTAACTAGGCAACAAATTTGCATTTCTAAAAGGATAACTCATAGGTGGAACAAAAAATTGTATTTCATAAGCACAGAGCTAAGATTTTGGGTCTAAATAATGTATCATCATTTGCTCAAACCAAGGGGGAAAACATTGTTCAAATTGAAGTTCACTTAAGATGGCCAGAAAAGCACCTTAAACAAACATCTGACTTCTTATGTAAATTTAAAAGAATGGTATGAGTGCCTAATGTGGGGGGGGAGGGGCAGACATCCTTAAAAATGCAGATTTCCTTTATAGATGTAAATTTATTTTACAAAAGAGTTTCAATATGGGCAATTAAATTCCAAAAAGGTGTATTTTAGTTTAATAGGGTGTTCTTGTTAAAACAGCTACTGTTTTTTAGCGAAAATTACTCAGTTCAGAGTAATGGGTCAAGCCCATTAAGGAATAGGGTTAACAAAACATTATAAGCCTGGACTCAGCATGGATAGATCTGAAAAAGAAATGATCCCATTACCTGACGGCCTACCTTATATACATACCTTATCTAGGATAGCTTTCCTTCCACCTATGGGATGGAATAGTAACTAGGACAAAAGTTTAGCAAATTTAATTTTTTTCAATAATTAATAATAAAATGTAAGCATTTTATTTGCCTTTTATAAAGTCTTTAAATAAAAGTATTGAAATATTTTTAGAAGCTTCTGCATATCAGCAGACATCCCTGGATGAGACTAATTTGGGAGACCTCACTTTCAAATGAACTTCAGTGCAATGTAGTCATCTGGAACATTCCACTGTAACATATCTTTAGTAAGATTTCACCATTTCTGTAAGAGTTTGCTGCTTCTGGGGTCTAATACTTAATGCATGTATTAGCTGGAAAGAACTCAGTTCTTTAGAAATTAAAGATCCCATTTTTACCTCAAATATTGACTTTCACTCTCAGGTTTCCTTGATCAGGTTAGCCAGTGATTTTTTTTTCCTACCTAAGTGCTCAAGAAAAATGTAACAAAGAGGTAGAACACAAAAATCCCTGCAAATTTCCAAAAGCTAAATTTTACACCCCCTGCAGTATTGCCATTTACTACTAGTTTATTTTTGACACAGTGAGATGTGAGAGGCCTCTAACTGGATCCAAACCAGTTAACTACTAGATCCAATCTGATTCTGGACCCAGTCCAGTTTCTGTCATGACGTCTAAACCCAGTTTGCATCAGAAATTTGCTCAAATAGACTCAGAGAGCTCAAAACACAAATTCATGGAGCTTTGGAATCTGAGAGAACTTACCATGATCCCCAGCTACTCCAAGAGAGCAATGGGCACGATGGGCCCCGCAGGGACCTCCCTTGGTCACTGAGCACTCCTGGGGGTTAATAGAAGCTGTGTTTTGGATCCTACTTCTAATGTCATCTGTTAAAAGAAATACTTCTGCTGAATTAAATTTTAAAAAGTTAATAATTGAGCAAACAACGATTCATGAATTGGGCAGCTTCCTGAGCCAGATAGGCTCAGAGACTCTAGTAGAGCCACGTGGTGGAAGATTTATGAACAGAAAAAGGAAAGTGATGTAAAGAAAATGGAAGTGAGGTACAGAAACAGTTGGATTGCTTTCAGCTCATCATTTGCCTTATTTGAATACAGTTTGAACAGTGGCCACCTTTGAGTGGCCAAGCATAGACTATGGTCTGTATATAACTCCATTCAGGTTGTAGTTCTCAATGTACAGAGACACCTTTAGGCTGAACTTAAAATATGTAAGGATGCGGTTTGAGGCTAAACTCAATTTAACAAGTTCAACTTAATATTAGGTGATAGTAGTTTAAAGGAAGGTTTAATTGAACTTCCATAGTGATGGAAATGTTTATATCTGCCATGCCCAATATGGTAGCCACTAGCCAACGTGGGAAATGTGTCTGGATTATGGAAGGGATAGATTTCTAATTCTAGTTAATTTCAATGTATTAAAATTTAAATAGTTTTGTGTGGCTAGTGGCTACCTTATGAGATAGAAAAGTTTAGAGATGTAAGTCAGAGAACTACACACATCAACACAGATTATTACTTTTTTCAGGACAAGGAATGGAGTTTTATGCTTCTAATAGCAATCTTGTTTTAAAAAACACTATTAATATTCCTATTTTACAGACGGTGAAAACTAAGGCAGAGTGGCACTATATTATTTGGTCAGGTTCATCCACATTTGGGAAAAGGTTTAGAAACATGGGTCTTTAGGTGAGCAAGTGTCAGAACATTGAAGAGAAAGCAAGGAACAAAGATGTCCATATTCTAATGGCCAGAGCCTGTGAATACACTGCCATGTAAGGAGACTGTGCAGATGTGATTAAGTCAACAATGTTGAGTTGTGGAATTATTCACATGGGTGCAATATAATCACAAGGATCCTTGTAAATAGAAGACAGAGGCAGAAAGAAAGGATGAAAGAGACGGCATCAAAAGAAAGACTCATCCCTACGTCATAAGAAAGATTCATCCTTACATAGCTGACTTTGAAGATGGGACTGTGAGGCAATGAATGTGAGTGGAATCTAGAAGCCGGAAAACGCTAGGAAAACGGATTCTTTCCCAGCGCCACCAGAGGAACACAGCACTATGGGCACCTTGATATTTGCCCAGTGAAATCGATTTCTGACTTCTGACCTCCAGAACTATAAGATATTAAATTGTTTTAAGCCTTAAGTTTGTGTTAATTTGGTACAAAAGTAAGAGAAAACTAACAAGGCAGTTAGGTTAGAAGGAAGAGAATGAGTTACAGGTTGTTTTAATTAAAAAAAAAAAAAAAAAAAAGAGGTGCAGTTGGCCTGATGTTAATGGCAGTGGAAATGGAGAGAAAAAATAAATATGCATTACGAGGAAATCAGAATCAGCAGAAATAAAATCAAAAGGCAGGGTTTAGAACAACAAAAAAGATGGACCACAAGTCCTGAAGCACGAAGCATTTCTCCTAAGAAAATGCTTCTCAAATATCTCTATATGTGTGACCTCATATAGCACAATATGTTAAGAAAGGAGCTGGGACTCAGAGAAGTCTCTCATCATCAATTCATGGAGGACTTTAAAATCTCAGAAAGCCGCCCACACTTGGCCCAGCTTACCCGCTGTTGGCTTTATTCTGCAAGCCCCATATAAAACAGCAGCTGCTGTCTGCATCAACATTGCTGTATTATGAAAATTGTGGGGGATATAATTTTTTTTTTTTTTTTTTACGTTACTTGGCAACACATTTCTGTCCAGGTGTTTGAGAAACTCAGACCATAATTATGCCAAAGCAAGAGTAGATGAGAAGTTCAGTCAAGGAAACCAGATTGCTTTTTGTCAAGAAAGTCTGTCAAGAGAGATAGCCTGGTGTGGTGGAAAGAATGGGCGCTTTGTTGAAAATGCTGAATTTGCATACTGATTCTACCATTTAGTTCTGAGATGTTGTACAATAAACTTTTAAGCTCCCTGAACTTCATTTTTGTCATTTGTTCAGCACAGGTAGAATCACATCCAGCTTGTAGGATTGCCGCATGGAATAAATGAGTTGATGAATATAATGTGTTAGCCCAAAGTGGATACTCAGTAATTGCAATAGACACAGCAAGGGCTCCAAAGGACATGGAAATTGAGTTAGTGGTCATATTTTGCAAGAGTATTGCTTTTCTATCTTAAAAACTGAAAATAGATTTTATTGACTAAACATATAACCAGACAGCACATATGTAACGGAATAAAACTTATGTCACAAGAAGGCACTGTGGACATGACGTCTGAGACCTGGAAGTAATTATTAATGTCAGGGTAATATATTATGTAGATGTTAAAAATAACTCAAATGTAGAAGTTCTTTTTCCCTATTTGAAGTATGTATATGATGTTCATTACTGTGTTGCCTAGATTGGGAGCAACTGGAGGAGAAGAATTTTTGTACAGGATGGAAGGGAGAAAGGCAAGAAAGATGAAAGCAAGCAGAAAGGGAGGGAGGGAGCACGGAAGAGAAGGAGGAAGAAGAAAGAAAAGAAAGAAATGAAGGAGGGAAGCAAGGAGGAAAAAAAATTTAGTAGAAAGTAATGAATTCAGAAAGGAAGAAAAATTATGAAAGATGGAGAGACGAAATGTCTAATTATTCATCCCTCCTCTTTGCCATGCTTGGAATGAACAAATATAAAGTGTTAATTCATCCACTCATTTTCCCATGCAATGGATATTTATTAACATTTCATCAGAAACTGGGGGTATAGAAGTAATTTATTTAGTCCTCAATAAACTTCATATTACTATCACTGTTTTATGAATGTGCAAACTTAGTTATGGTTAGCTGATTAGTGACAGACTAAGATTCCAATTCTTATCTGTTTGGCTTCAAGTTAAGTGCTCATTCTGTTTCCACACAATGCCATCCTAACTAAGAGTAATAGAAGCGATGCACTATAAATGTGTGTGTATGTGTGTGTGTGTCTGTGTGCCTGTGTGTGACAGAGAGAGAAATTTTGAAAGTTTGCCCATTTTTTGAACAATGTGAAAAAGTCATACAGCCATTTTTTAGGGTACTTGGAATACTGGTTATTTCTGTTCTTCTTAGGGAAAGCTATCACAAGGAGATTAACTAATATTAGAGATTTAACACTGTACATAGTAGGTACTCAAAAAACATATGTTTAATTACATGTGTAATTATATAACATATTTTGTAAAAGCAAAATATACCTCACAAATCCAAATACTTGCCAACTTTCCTAAATAACATACACCTGCAGAATACTACAATGTATTTCACACATATTCAGGGAGCACACACTGTGTATTAGTAACTATACTGTGTGAAACTAATACAAAAATTAAAAGACCCAGAACCTAATCTGTAGCTCACAAAGGATGGGAGACAGCATGAGAAAGATGCAATGGCAGACTGATTTGTAGCTGATCTTCATATAAGATAGTATAAAGGAAATTAATATGACAGGTTTTTTTTGTATTAAGGGAGAAATAACAGATACATATTTGGGGGGACAGTAAAAAATTAGGAAGAGGAGTCAGGAGAAACTTCACAGTAGAGGCAAAATTAGCAATTGGGGTCAGGGAATAGCAAAACATTCATTGTTTTCAGAAGGTAGCCTAATTGAGGAGAAATAGAGAGAAAGTGGGCCAGGGAAACTGGTTCTTGATTTTGAATAACATTTCAGGCAGTGCTAACGAATACGGATTTTTTTTTCTGCAATGGAGGCAATAAGGATCCCTTGAATACGTTAAATGATGGTATGACATGAACAATTCATACACTGCTGGTCGCTTCCAATTGAAATGTGGTGGACTGAAAACATCTGCTTAGTTTCTACCTTAAAACCCTACTAAAATAATAATAAGGAATTTTTTTTTATAAAGAAGGAATCAACACACAAGATCAAAGAGGATGGCAGAGGAGCAACATTGACAATATTTTGAGCATTGGGAAGCAGATGAGCTGTAGACTCAATACCTGCCTGTTAGTGAGAGAGCTGTACCCACGGACCCCCATCAGTGGGAGAGCCAAGCACTGGCTGGTTTATATAACAGTCTTCCTCACAACACAAATTGGAATGGTGTCAGGACAAAAATGGGAGGATTGTTTTAAAGTCCTATCATGAAGGGATTAGAACCCTGAGCTCTTTCCTAATGCCGTATAGTCAAGCCAATAGATCTCCCCATTCTTACAGAAGGCAGAATTTTTCTTCTTTAGAGATAATATGTACAGGCCTCTGTACTGAGGTGCACCAGATATAGTTGTGGGTGAGACAGAATCTAAATAAATGAAATTTAAGTGAAACTTGCATAGAGATTTTGTCACTTTAAGACTTCTCTGCTAGGATTCTAGAACAGTCAATAATACCTATAACATCCAGTCAGGAAAATAAAAATGTTCTTAAGTATATGGCCAGCCTAACAGAAAACTTCTGTGTCCCAATCAAAGCAAAACAAAATAAAACAAAAACAAGCAAGAAAAGCCCAATGGCACAACAGCCTGTTCAACCTACAGCCAAGATTGCAACAGACAAATGCCACCATGCAGAGCTTCCAAAAGCTGTGTATGGCCAACTCCCAAAGCTGAGCAGGCAACCAAAAATCTCTAGACATTTGTGAAAGACTCTGTATAAAGATGACTTGTGGTCCCCTAATTCTGCTATTTCCTTCTTCCGTAGAAATAGAACTTCAATTTGCAGATGGTTGTCTTGGCAGCTACGGATAACTCTGTGCTAATTGGAATACGTGTAAAAGTGACTTATAAAACATCTATCTCATTGGCTTCAAAGGAAACTCTGACCCTGGAATTTCTCTCTTTTCCTCTTTCTGCAAGATGGTGCACCTGGGGCATAAGACTCCGCTTCCACAGTGCAGACAAAGACAAAAACTCTAGGTGACAGTAGAGAAAAACAGTGGAAGGAACCTGGGACTCTAAGTGACTGCTTGGAACAAAGCTATGCCCCTAACTTAGGTTTCTCACTCCAGGACAATTTCTCTGTATTCTATGTTCCTGAGGCCATAGTAATTTGGAGATTTGTGTTTTAGTAGCTGGTCTTTTACCTTTGATAACATAGCCTCAAATATAAAACCAAGAGAATCAACCCAATGAAAAAAAAATGTCTTGAAAGAAATAGAGACTTTGATGATTGGAGAAAAATAAAGCAAAATGAAATACTAGCTGCAATATCCACAGAAGATAAGAAATGATATTGAATATAAGAATATTTGGAGAATGTTTAAAAGCTTTTAGAAATAAACCAAACATATCAAAATTGAAACAATAAATTTCATTTTTTTAAATTCCAGTACTCCACTCTCAAAATTAGAACTGGAAGACAAAACTTAAGAAATATCTCAGAAAGTATGGCAAGAAAGCCCAATTATAAAAATTATTGAGGGAAGAAAATAAAATGAGAAGACTAGTATAGGAAGTCTAACATCCAAATAAAGGGAGTACTGAAAGGAAAGAAGAGACAGAAAAAGAAGAGAAAATCATTAGAGAAATGATACTTCAAAATTGAAGCATGAGTGTTTTCAGATTAAAGGGGCCCATTTGGTGTCTAGCATAGCACACCAAATCACATTAGTGTAATGAAATGCCACATGCTTCCAGGGAGACAAGAAAGAAAGAAGAAGACAAGTGTCCTATGTAAAGAATCAAGAATTACATTCAAATTGAAATTTTCATTGCATTCTGTAGGCTAAAAGACAATGAAGGGATATAGTCACAGGTCTAAGAGAATTGATTTCCTATCTGGATCTATACCATGGCAAGCAATAAATGCAGTTTAAGGGCAGAATTAAAGGCATTATCACTATTTACGATCTCACAATTACCTTCCATGTACCGTTTCTTAAGAAGTTAAAAGAGGAATTTGTTCCCCAAAACAAGAAGTAAACTAAGAAAGAAAAATATACGGGATAAGTCAGCAAAAAGGAGAAAGAGATGGATGGGGAAGGAAATTTTAAAGAGGGTAGCAAAGATAAGTCTCTTGACAATAGCTATTGAACTAGTTCTGGTTGGAAGAAGTCAGAAAACATGAGGTAAAATGTATTGCAGGAGATCTAAGAGAGTCCTTCATATGTCTGAATATACCAGGAGGTTCACATGAATGAGGGAGAGCTGAATAGTAAGGACTTAGAAAGCTACACATTATAAAATAAAACATTTTACAACTTCAGAGAAAATAAAAACACTGCTTAGGAAAGGGAGTCTTATTAATTGCCTTGTTTTGCTTTGAATAACACTTACATAGTAATAATGATCTAAACACTATTCATCCAAGCAAATTATAGTATACGTTTACTGAGAATCGGATGAAATGGGAAGGATGTGTTGTGTGCATGTTGGGGGGAGGTTTGGAGGGTACACTGATGAGTAGGGAACGTGTCTAACCTTCGTGTGCTTTAGTGGAAGTCGATAGATGATGAATAAAGCTGAAAATCAGGCAGCAGAAATATTAACAATATTATTAAAATATGGGAAAGTAGATACTAAAAATGATCTCTACCTCCCGTGTTCAAGCAATTCTCCTGCCTCAGTCTCCTGAGTAGCTGGGACTACAGGCGCATGACACCACGCATGGCTAATTTTTGTTTTTTTAATAGAGATGAGGGATCACCATGTTGGCCAGGCTGGTCTTGAACTCCTGACCTCGTGATCCACTAGCCTCGGCCTCCTAAAGTGCTGGGATTACAGGAGTGAGTCACCACAACCAGCCAGTACCACGATTATTAAATATTCTCTGTTCACTGAATTTCCTTTAAATATAAAAATTATTATTTTTGAAGCTTATTCTTCCTTTTGCATTATGGCAGAAATGTATTTCTTACATTTGAGAAGCTCTCAAGTTAATACAATAAAGATTGAGAAATATTATAGGTAGGTTTAATATTTTTGCTTCAGTTTCAGATGATGGCTTTATCTCACTTCATTTAAACGCTTCTCATTAATAGGCAAAATTAATCCTTTGAGTGTAAGGCAAAACTATTGACTTCATTGCATATTCCTCTTGTGTGCTAGCTTTCTTTTTGCTACACATTAAGCTGGGATACCTTGTGGCCTACTTAATTAAGGAATTAGACTCTATTTGTGTAGGAATTTGCAACAGAGTTCCAGCACTAAGTAGAGATGCAGACTGTCCCTCTTGTCATTATTTACCTTCTAGCTCACCAAAAGCATGTGCCATGTAGGAAGGTCTCCATTGAAATGGTCCTGGGCAACCCAGCCGGCAACAAATCAAAGGTGAACACGTAAAGCTTTGAAATGCTTCAAGAGAGATTTCAAAACCTGTCATTGGTAGACTGAGACTCTGGAATACATAACTATAAACTAATATGAAAACTTGAAATTAAATAAATAGTTGAAAGGGAGTTTCTCATTTAGTTACTGAGTGAGAACTAGGTCTGATAAACCATGACTTTAGAATAGCAGACTGCGTAACTTTTAAGTTAAGATTCTGGCTTTTGATGTCAGACTGGCCTGGCTTTGAATCCTGGCCTGCATCCTCCTAGCTGGTGACCTTGGGAACATCACTTAATCTCTCTAAATTTGAGTTTCCTTGCCTATAAGATAGAACTATGGCCATCATTTCATGAATTGTTAAAGAATTCAACATGATGATGTATAGAAAGGAGTCAGCAGTATCTGGCAGTCCAGACAGTCAATGATTGGTATTATGAATGATAAGTAATTGAAATGAATAAATAAAATAATATTAAATTATGAACAAATAATAAATTAATTAATTAAATGAATACTTAAAGGTGCTGGAATAATAATGTTAGAAACACCAACAGCTGCAGTAGCAGAATAGAAATAATATTCCTTAAAAAGGCCATAGTAATGTATTGCCCACCTGGCATATGTTACAAAGAACCATTCCTTGAACTCTCTAAGCAGTTAAACACTGCCTCTTCTGGATAATGAGGCAGTGGATAATAATGTCTTCATATTAACATTTAGCACTTATCACATTAACATTAACGTACTTATGTATACACCATAGTTATTTACGTATGTATGAAATTATACATGTACCATAACTATGTATACACCATGATTATATGTTCCTCATTCTTCTGGAAGGCAGAGATTGAGTTTTCTCCATGTTTGAATTTCCAGAACTTTGAAAAAATTTCTAACATCTAGATGACACAAATATTTATTAATGAATGAATGGACTGATATATAGTAGGCTTTCTTATAATCTTTCTTTTAACATGTATTAAATGCATGCAGAACTTTGAGAGGATAAGTCAATATTCAACATATTGGATGGAAAATAAATGCATGATGTTGATGTCAGGTGATCCATTTCCATTCTTACAATGGTGTGACTGTGACTTGCTGATCATTTTAGATAAAACCAAGAAAACATAAAAATTATCTTAAATATTTCAGAGTGCTGAGATGGGACACTGTTCTACTAGTGGGAGTGTGATATGACTAAAGGATTTTCACCATGCATTATCTTCATTGCTTATTTATTTCTCGGCTGCAAAACCAGGTATTCCCTGTGACAGGACCTCAAATTTGCAACTAATATAACTTAACATTGAATTTGGTGATTTGTATTAGAGTTGGTACAATGTCCAACAGTTTTTTATGGTATTTTGACCTCCTTAAAGCAAGATTCTGGCTATTTGTCTTTATTGCAAATTGATTAACTCATTTATTGTACTTATGCCTAGAATACAGCATATCTGAGAATAGCCCATAAATAAATTATTTCAACATATGCTTGTGTTTTAATTCTTGAATATTGATTTACTTTTTATAGAAGCAGGTACAAATTATGCTGCACTTTGGAGTAATGTAATAAAGCCAAGAAGATGCTATAGAAAACAATTAAGCATTGTCGCCAATTTGACATCTCCCTATTATCACTGAAGCAATTCGGATTTTCACTTAGAGCTATAGACAGGACACTGCTAGAATGTAAATGCATCATAGTTTAGTTTTCTCTCCACAAGCTAGAGATATTGATTTAAATCAGAGAGTTTATACTAAAGTTAAGAATTTAAGAATTAGAAATCTGATATGAATTAAGTATAGGTGGGTAATGAAAGTATTGAGACCCATAGGTACTGCTTTATGTATCTTCCTTCACTTCTTTATCCCATCTCTTCCCATTCTTAAACAAAATAAAGGAGGAGGAGAAATGGGGGAGGAGGACATGAGAAAGGGCAGGGGAAAGCAGTCATACTTGCAGATGTGACATTATTCAGTTGAAGTTTATCTGCTTCACTTTTGCCTAATTGCCTCTCCCAGTGGTGTTATAGCAACAGAGATTAAAAATGAATTAAGTAGGAGGAGAAAGAGGAGAAAAAGAGAAAGGAAGTGGAAGAGAATTAAGATTTAAATACAATGTCAAATACTTAATAACTCAGAATTAATGTCTTTTTGTATCATTATATAATTGTACATACTTTTGGAGCACGTGATATTTTGATAACTGTATACCATGTGGGTGCAATTGAGTGCAATGTAAATTCTGAATCAGGGTAATTGGAATAGCCATCACTTTAATTTTTTTCTTGATTAGTCTTTTGAGATATCATTTAGATCTCCAAATAGATGCCACATTATGGACAGAAACTGAAGATTTCATAGGAACACAGCATTGAAAGGAAGGAAGGAAGGAAGGAAGGAAGGAAGGAAGGAAGGAAGGAAGGAAGGAAGGAAGGAAGGAAGGAAGGAAGGAAGGAAAGAAAGAAGGAAGGAAGGGAGAAAGAGTAAAAGAAAGAAGGAAGGAAGGAAGGAAGGAAGGGAGGGAGGGAGGGAGGGAGGGAAGGGAAGGGAAGGGAAGGAAGGGAAATCTTTGATTGAAGTAAAGTTGGAATTTGTGACACAAAAAAGGGTTGCTTGCAGTGATACACTGTGCTTGGCTGTTTGGCTGTTTTTTTTGTGTGTGTGTGTGTGAGACGGAGTCTCGCTCTGTCACCCGGGCTGAAGTGCAGTGGCAGGATCTCAGCTCACTGCAAGCTCCGCCTCCCAGGTTTACGCCATTCTCCTGCCTCAGCCTCCTGAGTAGCTGGGATTACAGGCGCCCGCCAGCCACCTCGCCCGGCTAGTTTTTTGTATTTTTTAGTAGAGACGGGGTTTCGCCATGTTAGCCAGGATGGTCTCGATCTCCTGACCTCATGATCCGCTCGTCTCGGCCTCCCAAAGTGCTGGGATTACAGGCTTGAGCCACCGCGCCTGGCCTTCTTTTTTTTTTGTTACAATTTTTAAAATACCATAAGCTTCCTAAATGCGGAAAACAGTACTCAGCATCCTTAGAGAGTGTGTAGTATGTTCGCTGAACCTAGCATTGGTGTAGAGTGAATCCTATCTTCTCTGGAAGGCTGTCATCTAGGAAATCCAGGGGCCTGCTCCTTGGATGTTTTGCCTTTCCATCTACCAGACTCATATTTCAATGCTTACTCTTATTCTGTGAGCAAAAGTTGAGTCTACCCCAACCGCATTTTTGAATATTTTTTCTCTACACCCACTGCGACAAAACGAGAATGAATGCTCAGCTCCCAAGGTGAAATTATCTGGAATAATTTCAAGGTGACAATGCTTTCACATTTGAAGAATAGACTATCTAGAAATATCATAAAGTTTGAGTGAATTCTAGGGGTTGAATCAGGCATCAGTATAGGGCGAGGGATCTGAGGCTATCATTTCATTTAAAATCAGATAATTATCTCTAAATGCAAATTGGAACATGTCTATCCAGAAGCTGATTTGGCAGGAGGAAAACAATGTGATCCTGTCTCAAATATTTAAAACTGTGAGGGATGAGAGATGAATTGGATATGGCATAATAATTTTATTTAGGAAAGGTTGCAGAATGTCAAGGCAAGTCTGATCTTGTTAAATGTTCCCTATGTCAATTCACCAGCTGATGATTTTCCTCATTAAAATCATCACTGTGATTATGCATCTGCTTGTCCCTGAGATTTGAAATTTTGGTCACTTGAACTCTGTAGAGAAGAATATTTAGAAACTTCAGTTATGTATTTTAAGCAACTTGAGATCTTACTCATTTGGTGACTTGAAGGTTTAACCTTATTCTAGTTCTGAATGCTTGCAAATATGTTTACTCATATATTTACAATTATGTTTACAAATATCATGCAAGCATTAGACTCATTTAAGGCATGTTATTATTTAAAACTAGGTGATGATGACTTAAAATACAAACAAACATAAAGCCAACCTGAAATGTATGGAATCTGCTTTATGTCAGTTTTAATACCCTGTTACTCTGTGTTTGCTTGCCTGCAGGAAATCTGGCAAACACTCAAGCGATGGGGCTGCAGGGGGCAGGAATGAGACAGTTGGTGACATGCAAAGAAAAAACCATTATTTGGTGATAACCTGATAGGTTAATCTCTAGGACATCCTCAGGGCATATTCTTAGAGAAAAAATTTTAAAAAAGCACAACCCAGTAAATACATAGTACATATTGTCTATTCTTCGAAGCCTCCCAAAGACATTCACTGTGGAAATTTCACTTTAGTTTGTCATTGTTGGATAGATAGTTTATTCATTCTGACAGAGAACACTAGGAATTTTTGGAGGGTTGGGGGAAGACGTGGATGTTGATACAATAATTTAAGTAGAAATAAAGAGGATCTATTTTCTTATTTTCTTTCAGTGGCTTTCATACTCAGTTTTATAATAATATTTTGAGGGAATAGTAGGGTTATCCAGAGAAATGGAATATGTATATATTCTTCATGGTGTAATTTTCAGTCCAAGGGCAAGAGAAGACTGATCAATCAGGGAAGCAGAGAGAGGTAATTCAACCTTCTTCCACCTTTTTGTTCTGTTTGGGCCATTGCTCCTCGATGGGTTGGATGATGCCCAGCTACACTGGCGAAGGCCATCTGCCTTACTCGGTCCTCCAGTCAAATGCTAATCTCCTCTAGAAACACTCACAGACACATCTAGAAATAATGTTTAACCAGATACCTGGGCATCTCAAGGTACAGTCAAGTTAACAAACAAAACTAATGATCACAGAGGTCTTAGAAGGAATTCTCTGACTCTTAAGTTTTAATTTGATCTTATATTTCTTCCCAGGAAGTATGAACAACCCATTAGACATGACAGGGCATCAATAGAAAAGAAGAAACTCTTCAATTCCATCTACACTACAGATTCGTAGCTCTTAATTTTTTTTTTTTTTTTTTTTTTTAGTGGTAAGTTGCAGACGACACCAGTGTTCTGCATGTGATAACTAGTGTTATAAACATTGCCTGTGAATATTGAGGGTCTAGAAGAAATAGAAAAGTTGTGATCGCTCCCATTCTTATCCCGTTGAGGAATGCATATGGGAGTGCAACTGAATAAGATGCTGTTAAAATTTATTACATTTTTTAGAGGGACTAAATGTTAAGCAACAGAAAGGTTACTGTTATTAGAAATACATTAATTTAGCCACACCTCACAATTTGTCATAACACAAGCATGTCTCAACACTGGGGCTAGGAATTACTATTTTTTTTTTTTTTTTGAGACGGAGTCTTGGTCTGTCGCCCGGGCTGGAGTGCAGTGGCCGGATCTCAGCTCACTGCAAGCTCCGCCTCCCGGGTTCCCGCCATTCTCCTGCCTCAGCCTCCAGAGTAGCTGGGACTACAGGTGCCCGCCACCTCGCCCGGCTAGTTTTTTGTATTTTTAGTAGAGACGGGGTTTCACCGTGTTAGCCAGGATGGTCTCGATCTCCTGACCTCGTGATCCGCCCGTCTCGGCCTCCCAAAGTGCTGGGATTACAGGCTTGAGCCACCGCGCCCGGCCATACTCTTAATTTTTATAAATTCAGGGTCCAACTGCATCTTCATTGAAGACACTGCCAGTGTGAATAGAAGTTAGATACCATGGGGTTGGTGTCTGGTTTCAGAACTACAAGGATCAGGACTTCATGCCTCCCAAATGTATAACTTCTAGTGCCGTACTGGGTATAACTCTGTTCAGGACTGATCTTCAGGGTTATTCTGTACTGCATTAGACAATCCTCAAAGGTATACCTACTGGCACCAGCTTTCTCAATTTGGCAAGTTATTTAAACATTCATAGCGACAGTTTCACATTCCAAAAGTGAGGCACTTGTATTTTCTTGAGAAGGCTTTGTTAGCAATGAAAGAAATCATCTACGTAAAGTGCTCTGCATAGTCCTCTGCATGGCTAACTCTATTCTTGGCCTAGCCATGTTTCAATAAATATTTGTATCTGGGCATAATGTATAGGATATGATCAATGAGAAATAATATTAAGGAATTAGAGCAGGATTCTAGAAGCAAAGTAACTGAAGTGTACTGAGCACCTATTACATGCTAACTCTTATGTTAGCTTAATACATGTCATCAATTTGAGTGCTCACCATAACTCTCCCCAAAAGATTTGCTTTGTCCTTTATTATAGAGAAAACACAGAGGAGGTGAGGGAGATGAAATAATAGGCTGAGTAAGGTTGCCACAGAAGAGGGATCTGAACCCAGATTTGTCCCATTTCAAAGACTGTGCTCTTTTCACACTGCAAATAAATGAAGCAGTTTCAGTCTGACTACTCCAAAGGACCTTCTGGAAATATGCAGATGGACTGCTGTTGGAAACTGAATGTTTCCTTGTAAAATTCCTATATTGAAACCCTAACCCTCAACATGAGAGTATTAGGAGGTGGAGCCTTTGGGAGGTAATTAGGTCATGAGGGTGGAGCCCTCATCAATGAGGTCATGTCCTTATGAGAAGAGACATGACAGAGATGATTTTTCTCTAGGCCACTTGTGATGGTTAATTTTAAGTATCAACTTCACTGGATTAAGGAATGCCTAGAGAACTGGTAAAGCATTATTTCTGGGTGTGTCTTTGAGAGTGTTTACAAAGGAGATTGGCCTGTTATTTAGTTGAACAGGTGGAAAAGATTCATTTTCTTTTTATTTATTTATTATTATTATTATACTTTAAGTTCTAGGGTACATGTACATAACGTGCAGGTTTGTTACATACGTATACTTGTGCCATATTGGTGTGCTGCATCCATTAACTCGTCAGCACCCATCAACTCATCGAAAGATTCATTTTCAAAGGTGGTCAGGCACCATCCAATGGGCTGGAGGGCAGAATAGAACAAAAAAGGCAAGGGAAAGGCAATTTCCTCTCTCCCTCCTGGAGCTGTGACACTCTTGTTGTTGTTGTTGTTGTTTTTCCTGCCCTTGGCCCTCAGAACTCTAGGCTCTCTGACCTTTGGGTTCCAGCACTTACATCAGTGGTCCTAGGTTCCCAGTGTTTTGGACTTTCACTGAGAATTACACCATCAGCTTCCCTGGTTCTGAAGCTTTTGAACTTGGACTGAACTGTACTACTGGCATCCCAGGGTCGCTAGGTTGCAAACAGCCTGTTGTGAGACTTCTTAGCTTCTATAATCATCTGAGCCAATTCCCCTAATAAACCCCCTTTCAAATATCTGTGTATATGGAGAACCCTGACTAATACATCATATGAAGACACAATGAGAAGACAGTTGTCTGGAAACCAGGAAGAGAGCACTTACTAGATACCAGATCTGCTGATGCCTTGATCTTGGCCTTCCAGCCTCTACAACTGTGAGAAATAAATGTCTGTTGCTTAAGTCACCCAGCATTATGTATTCTGGTATAGCAGGCCTAACTGACGAAGACAGCTGACCTAAGAAAAGGGTTATTATTTTTACACTGTAATCACGTTAGTGGAAAATAACAAAAAACACTCTTATGTCACAGAAGAGGATTTAAATTGCATTCTTAGAGGAATATAGATTTTTAAAACTGCCTAATCTTTGAAAAGAAGGTGCTAAAAATAAGCTTCCAGTGCACACAGAAATTGCATTAAAGCTGCAAATCAGAGTGTTGGTCAGTACAGGCACCAGGAGGCCCCCAGCACACCAGAGTTGACTTAAAACAGTTCACGAAAATCCACAGGCCATGTTAATGGAGGATTCTGAGCACATCACAAGGGAGAAGGCAACTTTTAAGTCCTCCCCCATCCCTGAATGTGTAAAGGACCTTGATTAAGTGTGAGTAAAGCGGGGGCATAACTGTTAATGAAATATAAACAAAGCAACTATTTTTATTCTCTTTTAGGGAGTTGCGTTTAGACTGACAAGCTCAAATCCCAACCATGACCCCGGCTCTCCCCTTACTAAAGGCTCAAGAAATGAAAAGATGGCTTTGTTGACACTTCAACTTCTAGCCCCTCCTCAGCAGCTGGTTCAAGAAGGAAATGAGGGATAGTGTGTGCACCTAGTGTAAACACTCTGGTTCCTGTGAATTCCTAGGGCTGGGAGTTAATATATTTCTAACTTCAAAGTAGACTTAGTCACCATATTTCAAATGATCCACATTGCAGTTCCCATAAAAACTCCATCTCGTTAGCTCTTTATCTCCTCTCTCATTACCTTCCTGTAGTATATTTTAACTCCATACATGATTTAAGGAACATTTCTGATCAATACCATTTTCTGTCTAGGGAGTTTGTCAAGTGGATTGAGAGTCACATTTATTCCACAGAAGTAATTGACGGGGAGTGGAGAGCACCATAGATTTTTCTCTTTCTCATTCCATGCTCTGGGTATTATATAGTAATGAGATACTGCTCAGTTAGTTTTGATCAAATCACATAAAATCTTCCATGCTAAATTTTAGAATTCAGAAATGTTTTTAATTTTTAATGTGCTTAGAAAAGTTTCTACAGTTTAGCTAGTTTTGTATTTTTGATTTCATGTTTCTAATTTTTACTGCTTTGTGAATATTAATTAAAATCACTCACTCTTATTACAAATAAAAATTAGAAAAAGGCCAAATGCGCTGAGTTAAAGATTAGAAGGCATCCCTTTGTATGTTATGAGAAATTGCTAATTTCCATAAGAAATTTAATTATTTTCTCCATAGTCATCCAGAGAGATTAAAACTAGGTGAAGTAAAGTTCATTCAGACAACCTTGTTATTATGTTAATAATTAGATTTAAACTAACACAAAACAAGGACATAGCTTTTAACTTACTGATGGTGAGATTTAATTTTTCTTTCTGAAAGCTATCATATTCAAGATCCAATCTAAATACCTTTGTGACAGGAAAAGTAAAGACATGGAATACTGCCACTATTTTCTCCTTAGTTCTTAAAAGGCCAGTATAATTCAGAAAGCATCCACTTTACATTCAAGTACAATGCTAATGGCTTATAGTTTCAGAGATTAAGAATGGTTAGGAAAAATATTACTCCCAGTTCTCCATTTGTGCGTCAAAGGAGACAGGAAAATAAATTTATTCTAAAATAAGCAAACTTGCTTTCATCTTTTCTCCATATGCCTTCATCTTGTAACATTTGCATTAGACTAAAGAACACTGTGTCACCAAATTGCTTACATCTTAAAACATTAAAATATCCTCTTTGGACTCACAAAAGACTACAAAGTGTAAAATGCTTATTTATCACTCTTACAATGTAGCGTAAAAATTAACATGAAACAACTTGGCGGAGGAGGGGAGACAGGGCTGGGTTTGGACCTCCCACTTCTCTTTACATCTACTGCCCGATGATGTCATCCAGCTTCATGGCTCTAAATGCCATCTATATGATGACAACTCTCGAATTAATATCTGCAGCCCAGACCTTTCCCTTGAACTCCCGACTCATATATCCAGCTGCCTACTCGACATCACCGCTTGGATAACTAATAGGCATATCAAATTTAAACTGATTTCACCCCTTAAACTTGCTCGTCTTGCAGCTTTTTCCATCTCAGTGAGTGGGAACTCTAGTTCTCCAACTGCTCAGATTAAAAATCTTAGGGGCTTCTTTTGTTCACTTTCTTCCTTCTCTCACTCCACACATTCAATTTAGCAGCAAATCCTGATGGCTATATTTGAAGAGTAAATTCAAAACCCATCAACATCTCACCACCTCCACTGCTAACACCTTGGTCCACACCTCCATCATCACCTCTGTGTGTTACTGCAAAACCATCTTACCAGTGTGTTGGGCTTCCATACTTGCCCCCAGGGTCTATTCCCAACAAAAGAGCTAATGTGCTTCTCTTAAATCAGGTCAGTCACAACTACCTAATGGCTTCCCCATATAATCTAGAGAAAACAAGAAAGTTCTTTCAGCAGTCTGCAAGCCTCCATACAGTTGAATCTCTTCCAGCTCTCTCCTTTTCAACCATGCTGGCTTCTTTGTTGCCCTTGTACATGCTAAATGCAAACTAGTGAAGTACCTTTTAGCTTATCAGCTAGCAAAGAGTAGATGACTAGTGAATGTTTTTTGAGTGAATGAATGAAGGAAGAATCTAAGAGATGTCAGAAAAGTGTTTAGAATATTTTAGTTATTCCTAGGCCACTTATGTGCTGCTGTTTATTGATAATCATTACTTTGGATATTTCTGATATTATACAGATGGATTTTTTTTTTTTTTTTTTTTTTTTTTTGAGATGGAATCTCTCTGCCACCCAGGCTGGGGTGCAGTGGCACGATCTCGGCCCACTGCTACCTCCGCTTTCTGGGTTCAAGCGATTCTCCTGCCTCAGCCTTCCAAGTAGCTGGGATTACAGACATGTACCACCACACCCAGCTAATTTTTGTATTTTTAGTAGAGACGGGGTTTCGTCATGGTGGCCAGGCTGATCTCGAATGCCTGACCTCAAGTGATCTGCCCGCCTCGGTCTCCCAAAGTGCTGGAATTACAGGTGTGAGTCACCGAGCTCCGCCCGGATGGAATTTTATGATACTTCCAATCAATACTTATTTAGTGACTACCATGCACCCAGGGTTTATATGTACTAGCCTGCAGGAATACAAAGTTATATTCTATATGCTTTGAACAGGAAACAGTAATCTTATATCTGCCCTCTATTTGTTCCTTCTTCATGCATGATACATAAATTAACTGCTTGCTGTGTAATTGATTACGAGCCTAGCACCCACTTGTGTAGAGTAGAGGTGGATATCAGAAGCTCATCGTTTATTTAGGGTACCAAAGCTTGATTTGTTTGTTCTTCAATTTGACATAATTACCAACATTTAAAACTGGGAGTTAGGGGTGGGAGAGCATTGTGCAAAGACAAATATTTCCATTTTCTCTTGGAAAATCAGCAGTCCTGGCAATCTGGCAATCTTGGGCATGCCTTACAAGTATTCTGTTGTATATGATTGTCAAAAGGGTCTTGCAATGGTAGAGGAAAGAAACACTATAAAATAGCAATTTTTCATTGGAATAGCCTTTTTTTTTAAATTTTAGAAAGCTTCACACAATGTGTTTCATGGTATATCAAAGACATTGTTTTGTGATAAATAGTGTTATCTCCAATTTTACAGCTAAAGGAGCTAGTCTAAATGAGTTTAACCATTTGTTTTAATGACTCAGCTTGTAAAAAGTCTTTGCATTTTCCTTCCTCTCCTTCTCCCCCTCCTCCTCCTCCTTTGTAATGTTACCTTTATTGAGTGTTCACTATAGGCCAAACACTATCTCAAGTTTCTTTGACATGCAGGTGCACTTAATATTCCCAATAACTCTGAGAAAGGCACTATTACTATTCTCATTTTCTGATTTAAAAAAAAATGAGTGACTGGTAAGAGTGGTGACTTGCCCAAGGTTTCAAAGTCAGCAGTGACATAGCCAGAATTTAAATTCAGACAGTCATGTACAGAACTCGACTTTTAACATGTACAGTATAGTGCCATGATCAATCAGGAGTAAAGTCTAGGGTTGCTGAACTCCAAAGACATCATACTTTCAGTCACTATTGACTGTGGAGGGCACAGAGTCATTTGGTGAGCCAAATGTGAATTCCCATGAACACTGGTGGCGAAAAAAGGCTCATGAGGCCATGGAGAAAAAACTAGTATCTTTCCCCAGCCTCTGAATCTACATGGGGCCTTTCTACCCAGGCCTTCATCATGTCTTGCCCATGCAGTCTGCATTTGGAGGATAGTCTAGTAAAGATAAAATGAAGTATCTGTTTATGGAAACTCATTCAATTAGAACACATTTTTTTTTTTTTTTTTTTCACTTTTGAATGCTTAGTGCCTACAACTATGCCAGGTAACCTATAGGAATCTGCTTATAGAATGATTTCTGCATTGTCTTGTGAATTGACTTACTTTTCAAAAACATTCCCAAATTTCTTGGTTTGACTGAATCAAATGCCATTAAAAGTAAACACAAAAGGATAAGTGAGTGTCATAGTCAAAATAAAGATAAAATTAGTGTTCACTGACGATGACTTCTCATACTTCTATAAAGGAATGATATGCTTCCAGTTGATTCCTCCCTTGAAAGGAATAAGTCTGGTATTTACCGCATCTTTCAGATCACTGCTTAGCTGCAGTGAACCTTCATTTCTGGTAATTTGCCTTGCTCTTATGTAGAAAGTGAACAGGGTCTAACTGGGTGTCAGTGCATCATTTCTGCAGGCAAGGTAGGCAACACTGAAGGTGCTAAGAAAGAGCCCTTCTTTGCCTCTTCCTAACCTCTGGTGGTTCCCAACAATTTTTGGTGTTCCTTGGCTTACAGATGCACCATTCCAGTCTCTCCCTTTATCTTTATATGGCCTTCTCTGTGTGTCTCTGTATCTGAATCTCTTTTCCCTGGTCTTACAAAGACACCAGTGATTGGATTTAGGGCCCACGCTAATCCAGTGTGACCTCATCTTAACTAATTGGATCTGCAAAGACACTGTTTCCAAATGATGTCATTTTTTTTTTTTGAGGCTGTGGTAGACACGAATTTGGGGAGAGCACTATTCAGCCCATTACAGATGGGCAGTAGGAAAGGGCACACTCTTAACTTAAGCCTGAAATGGAGATTAGGTATACACACCTTTAGTGTGGAGTCTTAAATTTATGTGGCTAGGAATTAGGATACTGCTTGCTATAAGCCGTGGTTTCAAAGGCTGAAATTATATCTAGTGTCCTTGTTTTTCTCTCCCATTTTGTTTTTGAGTTTTCCTAAAGCCTCCTTAAATGTGACCTGAGGTTTGCAGTTCTTTAGCTGTAATTCTATGTAACTGAGGTGGTTGTAAGTATTAAGAGTAGAGCAGAATTCTTTAGTTCTGTGATCAGGTTTCAGTCTTTCTGGGACTCTGAGTTGGGTAATTTCCTTCTCTCATGTGGAAGACTAGGGAAGGCTGGAGTTGGATCTTTCTTTTCTAAAGGGAAGGCTAAATGGGCCTGGAGTTGGGTATTTCCTTCAATGTATGTTGGTTAGGCTTTGATAGTTTTCCTTGCAGGAAAGGCCTTGTTAACGAGAACAGAAAGCTTTGGATGCACTTCAAAGGTACTATTTTTCTCTCCTTTTGATAGAAGCAGAACAAGATTTTCTTCACAGTGAGAATTTAATAGGAAGATTTCTGGAGGTAAAACTCTCAAGTGTGGGGTCAGCACTAGGACTCTGTCCCCTCAGAATTTTTGTCTCAAACTAGTCATACTGAGCATCCAGTAATTCATCAGTTATTGATTAAATTATTCTTACAGCTATTGGCTACTACTCAGGGCTTCTGCTTCTAGGAAGCTGTAATTTTCTTTTATCTTCCTGTCTCTTCAGTTTTCAGGGAAGTTGTCTAAACCCAGCTCAGCAATGTAGCCACATGGTTCTTTCTTCACCGAACAGTGTATCCTAAAGCATTTTCCGCCATTAACAAGAGCTGACACCTATTAGCTAAAAAGCAAAAACTCAAAACCCACCCTATTTGCTAAAAATTAATCAGTGTCCTCTAAAATATTTATCTGTTCTCTTAGAGAAGATTAGTCTCAAAACAAGGTATGTATATACTTTGACAAATGTACCCTCTCCCCTTCAATCCAAGGACACTGGGAAAGACATTGCAGATTTCATGGGAGCCAGGGAGCCTCTTGAGAGAAAAAGCCTGTCTGGAGTGCGATTCCTTTTCTGGTTGAGCCTTATGATTAATAGAACCGATCTCAAGATTGAAATAGTCCTAAAGTAAATTCAGTGAGCAATAAAAGACACTAATCTCCATGCCTCTTTCTCATAAGAAAACTTAATAGCAAATGATCGAGTAGCTTGAATTGTTGACCTACGCTGTACATCCGGGCCTGATAATCATGGGGAATTGCTGATTCTCTTAACCTGGCCATTTGGTATTATGGAGACACTTTGTCATTACTGTCAGTGCACATAAATTTTAAATAAAGTGTCATAATAAAAAGAACAGAAGCATGGGAAGAAGTCAGTGTGGCATAACCAAAGAACAGAGTCTTTTCCTTGTTGCTGAGTCACTCCCTGAGAGACACAGTGACTTCAGCAGAGGCACAAGCACAGCAACACGGCAGCGGTCACCAGCATGCTTCACCAGTGATTTTCATGACAATGACAGAATACTTTCCACTTTAGCCACAGTTGCTCCTCGTAAGTTCTCACCTGGTACCACCATGATAAACTCCTAGTCAATGGCCACAGTCCTTTGGTTTGGCATATAGGTGTTTTCACAGTGGTAGGAGGATAAGCTGCAACTTCTGTTCTGAAATAACCAGCTTCTGGTGGGGATTTTAGTAGCACTGAGTCTCCAGACAGAACCCTTATTTCAGCTCAAAAGGGAACCTTGATCAAGACTGATTTGTGTGAGTATGCATCCTTAGGGAAAGGAGTTGACTTGAAGAGAAAAAGGAAGGATGTCTTTCTGTGGTCTGATAAGGGCGTTGAGTTACGGTAGTTGGTAATTAAAATATATGTGATTTAATTCACACCCCAAACCAATCAAGTAGAACATGTCAGTTATATGGTTGACTTAGTTTTTTAAATCTCTTTGTCATGAAGTATAAAAGTCCAACGTTTATATGACTAATATATTAAATGTAGAGAATAAAAAGATGGATTCTGGAGCCAGAATACTTGGGTTGGGTTCAAATGCCAGTTCTATCACTTACTAGCTTTATGACCCTGGCCATATATTAAATCTCCTGTCTCTCCATTCCCTTATCCAAAAAATATGGATAAATAATAGTCTCCATTTCACAGAGTTGTATTGAGAACTAAACAAGCTAATGAAGAGTACTTAGAACTATGCAGAGAACATAAAAAGTCTCTAATAACTCTTTGTATTATTATGTATGTGCATCTTTCATAACCAAAAATATATTTTTAAAAGATAATTACACCTTAGAATTGCCATAATACATTAACACACCTCTAAATCTGTCATCAGCAGAGAAGCACTGGCCAATTGAGAATGCATTCTTGCTTAATGAGAAAGCCTTCCTCTACTGGATAAATCCTTTATTGTACTAGGAAAGTAACTGTTGACTGGGGCCTGGGTCAGCCAGGATCTGAAGTCCATGCCACCTCAGTTCTCTGGAGGAAGAAGGGGACATTTTTTTTTCCTGCTACCCTGTGCCCAGCATCTGTTAATTGGGAGGAAGGCAGATGGATGAGAGACATAGCTTAGTGCTGAGTGCAGACGAGAGACATCCCCCAGAGAAGTTTTAAAAATCTATTTTCTTTGGAGTCAGGCCTTCTAAACCTGACTTCGTTTTTCCAGCTGCATCTAAATGGGTGTGTTTATTTTCAGACATTTCCCCTTTCCTTAGAGTAGCAGTCAGGCCACAGCTCACATTCTTCACTCTGTCTTGCATAGAGGTGTTTGGGGAGGATTGTTTTTCTTTTGCTCTTTACTGGATCCATTTTTTTTTTCATTTCCCCGTCCCCCACTTTCCCCATCCCCCACGCCCACAATGAGTTCTCTTCCCAGAGCCTCTTCTGAGATGGAAAATTGAGTTAAATTTTAGGACCTGTAGTGATGTGCTTGAAAAGGAGTAAGAACATGTGTAGGACCAAATTTCTATCAGGTCTTATCTAGTCCACAGCAGCATTAAACAATCGACTCCACCAAGCCCCTTGATATTAATATTCTTTCTAACTAGAAAAATCATCAGAATCATAGAGAAAATATACCCTGGTGTGGATGTAAAAATCAACCGTTATTTTCATGCAGTTGAGTTTCTGAGTTCGTTCTTCAGCACTAAAAAAAAAATAAGACTCATGAAAAAAGAGTAAACATTATGATAAGATAAATGGTAATTCCCTAATGGAAAGCATTTCATAATCACGCCTTTTTCATTAAAAAGCAAAACTAGAAAGATAATATAATATTTTAGGACTGTGTTTTTTAAATGTCTTTTTTAAAAGGCCAATTTTGTGTAAATGGCTTTTAATAGGAGCTTTTATCATGCAAAATCCCAAGGTTCCTTTGGTCCATTATCTACAAGTTAGAAATGAAAATCACATGTCATTGAAACCAAACATCTGTTTTTAGGGAACTGCACTATAATTCCAGGATGTCGACTGCCTTGTATTTTAAACAATCTTAAAATCTCTTGTATGACATAACAGTTATTCATTCATTTTTCAAATATTCCTTGACTGCTTATTTTATATTCCCAGTCAGTGTCCCATTTTGGAGTTGGAGAAACACATGTTTCTGATCCTCAAAGAGGTTAGAGACTGGAGAGAAAGAATCATTCCTTATGACACTTTTTACTTAACTATTTTATCACCTCTGTAATATCATTAACACTAGTGGAGGGTAAGGTTAATATGCCATTCTTTGTATTCTTGCTGGCACTTAATACAGTACTTGCAAATAGCAGATGCTCAACTCACGTTGACTAGTACAGTGTTATAGAAATTAGTCTATATGACAACTGTCTCATTCTTTAAATAAATGTGTGATAGTACATTGATTGTGATCAAGAGCCATTTCTTTATCTGTCTCCCAATTTCTCTAAAATTTTATTCAGGTTTTTGGTGGAAGTAACTTTCCCTGTTCCAGAGTAAAACTCCAGCAGATCCCATTACTCTTCGATGGTGTTGACACCGTAAGTCATAGAGTCTCAAAGCAGTAGTTAGACTGCCCAGTTGGGGGTAAGAATTAAAGCTTGTACTTCACGAAGGGTTTAATATTTCTTTCCCCAGTTCAGAACAGATTCAGTCTTAATCAAGGGCCACAGATGTCATCTTCTACTTCTTTTCCCGCTCACCTCTTGCATTCCTTGTGAATTGCTGTTTTTCTCCTCTAAGTGTGTGTTTGTAATGAGGGGGCAGCAGAGAAGTAAGGGTATCCAGCCTACCTGGTCATGCTTCACTGTCTCTGGGCCCTGCAGATTCATAACTCTGTGGGATCTCTGGTAAGGCCTTCTCCACAGCAGCTCCTTTTTCAGTCCTACCCTTGTGTGGCATGCCTCCTTTCTGCTTTTGGCTGCCTCCTCAAGCAGTCTATGGACAAGATGGAAAAAGATTCCATTCTGGGTCCCTCAGGAGCTAAGCCCTCAAAAAATTTTAAGTGAACAAGAAATACTTTCACACTTCTCCCACAACAGAGTCCCTGAGGTCAGGAACCCCAGGACCACAGCACTCTCCTGGATTGGCCGCCCAGCCTGTGAATTCAGGTTTCCTTGAGTTTCCAAGTGGGAGTCAGGTCCGGGTCCACAGTGAGGTTTAGCTTTCTTATAAACCCACCCTATGACATCTGTGTCTCCTCAACACAGGAAACAGATTTTGGAGCTTTTCTAGTCTTCCTTTTGAAATTTCTCCCTCTCCCCATCCCAACCACCACCTGTATGAGTGTTCACACATACACAATCTCACACACACACACACACACACACACCCCTTAGGGTTGTAAAGTAGCAAGGCTCCCCCTTGCCACAAAGGGGAGGGGCTCATAAAATATCACCAATTCTCTCCAAAGAATTCTTTCTCCTAACTGCTCAATTATTTCTCCTAACTGCTGAATTCTTTGCCCTTTATCTCTCTGAAGTGTCCAGGTGTAGGGGGACAGTTTCTCACACTCATTTTCTTATTAACAGCTGAATAAGCTGTTCCTCAGGAGAAACTGAGGCAGAAAGCCCAGGTCTAAGATCCCAGCTGTGGAACTAGCCCAGAGGCACCTAATGCTGCCTGGAGATGTTGCACAGGGGCCTCAGGGAAGGCCTACCAAAAGAAACAGTGGCAATGATGAGACGTGATGGCTGAGTAGAGGATAGGCATCCACTGGAGAATTACTAAAGGAAAAGCTATTTTCAGACAGAGGGAGCAAAAAGCTCAAAGACCCGGGATTTGAAAACCCACAGAATGGTTGATGGAATTCACAGAAAATTATAACAATTTTATGCCATCCTGGAGAAAATAAAAGAGTCTGTTTGTAGCTGAAGGCACTAGTCTGGGTATTTCGGCCACCTCAGGCTATGAGAGTAGAGAGAATCAGATTTTCAGCACACCTCTAACCCTCCTGGCTCATTGCAAATGGCCTTGTTAGCCATGTTGACTGATTTGCATTACATTAGGAGAAAAACGCAGATGCACCGAAGGGTTTACTCCAAGGTTCCATGATTTGTTTTATATTTGTTTAAACTGAGGTTTTATAGGAGGTGAATGTGACTATTAGTACATTTGGCTATAGGAGGACACTCCACCAACAAGGAAACACTTTTAAAAAAGTATTTAGGACATTAAGAGGATTACTCCATGCTTATCAATCTCATTTAATCCTCACTACACTGGCTTCTAATAAATAAAAGTAAATGCAAGTATATTTATTGTTGACTATGTGCTTGCTACTTTGAAGAACATTATCTTATTAAATTTCACTATCACCCAGTCAAGCAGATACTATTATTCCAATGTTCAGAGATGAGGGATAAAACTCAAATAGTTTAAATAATTCATCCAGAGTTACAAAGCTAGAAAGAGGCAGATCCAGGATCCCTAGGCTTGATTACAGATGCATATGCATTTGACTAAGTAGACATTAGAGCAAGGGTGTTTCAGGGAAGAGAAGCAGCACTGTCCAGGTCTAGTGGTGAGAAAAAGTTCACTTTCAGGGAATGGTAAGAAGCTTATTTTAACTTTAGATTATCACTTTCCATAGTAAGGACTAGGTATTAGTGGGTATTACATGATGGTTGTATTTCATATTCAAATAAATTTGGAAAATAGGGGTGTGATGGTTAATACTGAGTGTCAACTTGATTGGATTGAAGGGTACGAAGTATTAATCCTGGGTGTGTCTGGGAGGGTATTGCCATAGGAGATTAACATTTGAGTCAGTGGGCTGGGAAAGGCAGACCCACTCTTAATCTGAGTGGGCACCATCTAATCAGCTGCCAGGCTGGCTAGAATATAAGCAGGCAGAAAAATGTGAAAAGAGAGACTGGCCTAGTCTCCCAGTCTACATCTTTCTCCCATGCTGAATGCTACCTGCCTTCAAATATCCAACTCCAAGTTTGGAACTTCAGTTTTGGAACTTGGAGTGGGTCTCCTTAGTCCTCAGCCTGAAGACGGCCTATTGTGAAACCTTGTGATCATGGGAGTTAATACTTAATAGTTCCGTCCTTCTAGAGAACCCTTGACTAATACAAGGGGTGAAACAAATTTATCTTTAAAAAAAAATAAATTTAGGACCTCTCTGAGACTCCTAATGCATTGTTTGAGCCTCTAAACCATAAAGTTTATGGTGTTTCAAAAAACCTGTTGGATCACTAAGCACTAGGGTAGCATGAGACATGGCAGTGATCTTCTGAGAACATCTGGAGGAAGAGCTGCTCATGATACCATCCAGTGCAGGCCAACAGGAAGACTATGCTTGACACAGATATTCAAGGGCACTTCTTTTCATCTTGGGGTATCATTTCCTGAAGGTCTCTGATGACCTCTCCATTTCAATATTCAATAGAGAAAATAGTAAGAATTGTATCGGGGAGGTTTTTATATACTAGGTCTATAAAATGGATCACATAACTTACACTCACATTTTCATTCCAGAACTCAGTCCTGCGGCCACGTGGAATTACAGGGAGGCTGACAGTTGTGGCCTACTTGTGTGCCCAGGAAGAAGAGGTGCATTTAGATATTATGGAGTTCTAGCGATCTCTGACACATGAAAGAAAATGGCCAAAGAGGAGAGAGGAGGGTCAATCTTTTCATAAAAAACATAAAGGTGAATGTTTCAAGCTACATAAGTTTTATATTTCTATGTTCAAATAGTATAAGTTTTTCAATGAGGCTGACATCTAACGTTTCAGTTATCATTGGTGGTTTCAACGAATGAGTTTTATTTTAGTGACTGAGAGAGTCAGGCAGAGACTGAGGAATGAATGACAGATTTGAAAAAGGCAGTAATATTTCACTTAAAAAAACTGGTTTTGAAGTAAGGAAAATCAACGGAGGTACAGTTTGATGAGTCAGCAGAAAAAATATTTTCTTTTTTTTAAGGGTAGATGAACATATTTATAAGAGTCACAGAAAAAAAATCAAGCAGAAATAGGAAAAGTTCAAGCACAGAAAAAAGGCAAAATTTGTACAGCAAGTTTCTAAGGTGATGTTATTCAACTTTTAGATCATGAAGTCAGTTTTTAAAAGAGAAAGACAACTTAGAGACTTTTCTTTCTTAGATACTTTTTATTAGCTTATGTATAAATGCTTATATATGAGGAGGAGGAAGTAGTCAATGTTTGCCAGATGAATTTCTTCGGTGTTGGGAGGAAAGGGGAAATGCGAAGATTTAATCTTGAACTCATCTGTGTTCTTGAAACTAATGGGGGTCAAGTTCAAGTTCTGTGAAAGGAAACAGTAGAAAACTGAGAAAATCTGTGGATATCTGGAGGTTCCACCAATGGAAAGATGGGGAAAAAAACAAACCTTTTTATTTAAAAAAAAGCTCCCCCAAATTGAGATTTTGTAGAAGTTAGCAACCATACTTCTGTAATGATGACATGAAGAGTTACATGATTTCTTGCAGAATCTCAGACCAAAGTAGAACATACGTCAAGGGTCTGAGAATGAAGAATAAGAACCAAAAAGACTTTGAAAGGCGAAGGTGAAGGAAGAATAAAAGGGCAGTAAGTTTTCAAGATGTTTAGCCAGAGGAAAGTGGTTGAAGGATTGAAATGGAGAGACTGAGGCCAAAAACAGCTGATGATTTTACTCTTGGCACATTAAAGAATGGGGTTGCTCCAAGTAAGAATGGAAAATACCTGCATTAGAATGACCTGGGTGCTAATTCAAAGTGTAGATAGCAATTGGAGAGAAGAGCCCTGCAATGTTCACGCCAGGAAGCTCTGAGGCGATTCTTAGGCTCTGACATGGAAAACAAAATAGTATTGACTGGCCAGGTGCAGTGGCTCATGCCTGTAACTCTAGCACTTTGGGAGGCTAAAGTGGATGGATCACTTGAGCTCAAGAGTTCAAGACCAGCCTGGGCAATATGGTGAAAGCCTGTCTCTACCAAAGGGAGAAAGAGGTTGTAGTGAGCCCAGATCAGGCCATTGCATTCCAGCCTGGGCAACAGAGCGAGATTCTGTCTTTAAAAAATAAATAAATAAAATAAAATAAAAATAGTGTTGGAGACTGTGGCTAGTGTCTAATCAGGCATTTGAAGGAAGAGGGTGCAATAGATGGTCCCAGGCTCTTTCTGCCTGTGCAGTCCCTTTGGCTGCTGCTCTTTTCCTGTTTATCCACCCCTCTAGTTTTCAGAAATAGCCGCATGTGTCCTTTAGCCAAACACAAAGGCCTATGTCTACTGAAAATGAGTTCCTGCCAGAAAGAAAAGAATAAATTCCAGAGCTAGATTTAAGCAATATATTTTGTCCTCATTTCTAAAATTGCCCAGGAGCAAAGTCCTGATTTAGATGAGCAGATAGATGCTACAAAAGAAATAAAATGGAGTGAGTGATGATCAAATTTCCTATTGATCAATATTCCAAGGACAGACATAGTAAGACAGGGCTCTTTACTAGACTGGAAGCTGGAGGGGAAAATGAAAATCATAGTTTTTGGGATTCATCACTGCCTGCTTTTGAAGGAAGACGGAAATGCTAGGGAGAAGTAATAAAACTGAATATGGCTAAATTTCTTCTTCAGGACTGGAAAAATTCAAATTGCTTCCTATTGATCATGGATCCAGCTATTTCCACATTCCTGTATTCACTCAGTGTATCAGTCTCTTTTGAGTACTTTCTAGGTGGTCAAATGACACACTTTTTATTTTGGACAGAAACTGTCATAACACATAATCCCTGCACTTGAGAAAGTCATAGCAGTCTGGGAAGGAGACAAGCAAGCATCTAATGACCACATGGTGCAAACCACAATCAGTGTGGTGCATACAAAGTGCCGAGGCCTCCTAGAACAAAGGAGCAGGATGCTCTGGAGATGTCATGAAAGAGGAAGGCCTTGAGTTTGGACTTAAAATATGAGTAGATGTTCACTAGGCGTTCCATGCTGCTCAGGAAACAAAGTAAATATTCAAGCAAGATCATAGTTCTGGCATTATATCTATGCCATTTGTGCAAGAATGCTTTTGGAGAGAGTTTGGTATTTTGTTGCTATTATACCTTCCTTTCATCAAAACTTACTGGAGAAGAGCAAGACCATAATGAAGCAAAACAAACAAAAAGCTTGCTTTCTTTTGTTCAGTAGCCAGCAGAAGGTAAGCTTGAGGGTTCATATTAGCCTTTCAGCCACACAGTTAAAATAATTGGGAACCTTAGTAATGAATTTATGCAGCACCTGTCACCTTGAAAGAGAGCTCAGAAAGTGACAGCAGGTGAATAAATTGAATAAATTAGATACAAAAGGAATGGACTTCAGAATATGGTACTCTATACTGTACAATAAAGAATAAAGAAATAAATAATAAGGAATAAAGAAAGCACATAGGATGGCTGTAAAACTTTGTGGATTTAGGTCACCATCAGTTACTTATAGGACAGGAAGTCTTACATAGGACTAGAAGGAAAAAAAAATACTAGGAAATTTAAAAAAGAAGATGCAAGTACTGGAAACAGTCGAATAACAAGAAATGATTCTAATGTGCTTTATGAGTGAAATCGGAGATGCGATATCAGCCTCCTCGCACTTTCCCCAAAGAGGTGATTCCAACTACTACGCCAAGCTGTCCAGGATGCTGGGGCCTGGACGTTCTGAACTGATGGCACATAGAAGCTCACCTTGGACCTTTCCTCTGAGAATCTGGTGTCCCAAGGAGAGAGACCTTCTTAAATGATTGCTCTCAAATTCATGGGAATTGAACAGGAAGACATTTTTCTTGGCATTCTCTAATATTTTCTCACTTTCTGGCAGATTTTTTTTCCTCTAAAAGAACAGAAAGCAAAGGAAGTGGAGAAAGTCTCACAGGCATTTTGATTTTGCAGATGCCTACTTATACACGACCTTGGAGAAAAAAGAATCCAGCACGGCAGGTACAAGTATGGGATGCATTTCAGCTAAATTATTTTCCCTGGAAAAGAGGAAGCTTTATATCTGGCCCTGGACCTGTGTGTGTGTGTGTGTGTGTGTAATCGTGAGTATTCTCTAAAATACCCCATTAAATATTTGCTGAATAAAAAACAAATATTTGGTCATCCTACATATTACATAAGGGTATTTCAGAAAAGGAATGAATGTATATACCATAGCTACTAATACACACATACACACACACACACACACACATATACACTCACATGCATAAATAGCATGGCAGCTTTTTTTTCCCTCCCCAGTTTTAAAAACTGTGTTAGGCATCTAAATGCTGAGCCTCCCACTTCCCATGAGAACCTTGAAGTCTAAATAAAACATCTTGCTTCAAGAATTAAGATACCTTGGGCCAAATAGTCCTCTGATAGAGTGGCTTACAGTTATGAAACTTGATCCCTATAGGCATTAGGATAACAATTTACAGAATTGCAAGGGATAAATCTTGGGCAGCACCGAGGTGTACAAGTCTGTGCAGCAACAGCAGCAGAATCCCAACCTCTGGAGTAGTAAATGTTGATGGTCTGTGACGGATGCTACCAATTACCTCCGAAAGTTCCTGGCCTCTTAGGCTTGGATCTAGTAGTGCATTTTATTTCCCTGTGTGTTTCAGACCACTTCCTATACAAAGGCCACAAGTGGGATAATTATGGAAATAGATATGCTTTTAGAGCTGGAAGGGATCCTAGAAATGATATGAGCCTACGTCTTTACTTTGCAGACAGGTAACTAACATCTAGAAAAATCGCTCCACAGAGCTTGTTTACAGCCAAGCTACAGACAAAACATGATACCCAGTCCAGACCTATCTCTATTTCTTCTTACACTAGCAGTGGTTCCTATTCACAAAGGAAAATAATGCAAATTCTGATACATGACATTTCATGATCTGCTGAAACCTCTCTGCTTCTCTAGCATTATTTCCTTTTGTTCTTCCTTCTCATTTCCATCACCTCCTGTCATCAGGTGCTTTCAACGCCAGCCACTTCCAACCTCCCACAGTGTTTGTTGTTGTTGTTGTTGTTGTTCTTTTGTTTTTCTTTTTCACACCATGATATTTTGTGCTTTGAACGAGTGGTTGCTAATACTAGCAACATGCTGGATTCTTCTATGTTCAGCTTTAAATGCTTGGAGGACATCTTACCTCCTCCATGAAACCCTACTCATTTCCTGAGCCATAGTAAGTTGCTTCTTTCCGGCATTCTCAAAGCAGTTATTTAGCAGCAGCAGTTGGGACGAGTTTTCAAATTGTTAGTCTCTTCTCCTTAAAGACCAAGCCCTTATCTTGCTCTGTTTCTTATTCGTTCCCCAATTCCTTCTCAGCATTTGGCACAGGCCCAACCCAGGGCAAAATCTCAATAAATAGTAAACCAAAGAATGAATGAGTACATTAATTGGAGTCTAAATTGACAAAGAGGAGTGTCACTGAATAAGACCCTGTTATAACCTATAACCCATATTGGCCAGAGAGGCAATTCTCTGAAACCACACTTCCTATCTCAAAGCCCAGTTCTGCTGCTTACTAGCTAGTGTGTGGTAGTTCACAGATTACTTAGCTGTTTTGTGTCTCAGTCATCTTTTATGTAAATTGAAACTAATAATAGTATCTAACCCTTAGGGATTCTATAGAGATGAAATTTTCACTTAGAACAGACACTTAGGAAGTGCTAAATCATCTTCTCTCTTTCTTCTTTCCTTCTTATTATAATAACAGTTATTATTAATAAGCTTAATAAATGGGGGCTGTGGTGGGAAAAAGGAGAGACCAATAAAATAAAGAACATGCTAATGGGGAAAAATACATAAAATATAATGTACTGATGATTAAGGGATATGTTAGTGGTTAAGAGAGCAGAATCAGAAAAAAAAAAATGTACTATTTATCGAGTACTTAAAATGTGGTACTAACATTACTGAAGTAACCCCTTTACATGAATCATCTCCAATTTCTAGGACACAATCCTGAAAAATGGACATTATCCTGTACATTTCACAAATTATAAAACAGGTGCAGTGAGAAATTTGCCCAAAGTTGCATAGATGGTAAAATTTACAGCTGAGATTTATTATGTGGTCAATGATTAAGATATCAGAACCCTGAGCTCAAAGCTATGCCAACCACCCATGGCTATGTGACCATGGGTAATTGGCTTAACTTTTCCACCTCTGTTTCCTCATCTGTAAAATGGGTATAATAATGGTACATGCAGCATAGGATTGTTAGCGGATTATATGAGTTCACACATGTCAAGTCTTAAGAACAGAGTCTATCATATGGAGTGCTCCTGCCCCAGTACAGTAAAGCACCACTGGTCAAAATGCTCCCTTGATAAAATGACTCAGAGTTCCAGAGAAGTAGCTTTTTCATATTTATTCTATCTAAAGGGATGAATCATTATTTGAAACCTATAAATAATGAAAATAAAAAAGGTAAATTGATTCTTGTTACCTGGACTTAAATCAATACTCAAACATATTCCTTCTCAAAAGGCTGTTTCAAGTGGCCTTAGCTAAGTTTGTGATTGCATTGATGATTCTCAGCTCTAACATTAAATAGAAATGCATGTTTTGGGGTACATCATTATTCATTGGCCAAGGAAAAGTCATTCTGGTTTAAATGGGACTCCACTTCTCTCTGATGGGCGGGAGAAGGCATTTGGAATGACCACATAGAGACTATTTATTTGACCTTATAATCATGCCCATTTAATTTGCCAGGTAGAGCACACATACAAAAAGATCAAATTCTGCCTCCATAAATGAGAACCTTGCATAAGTCTACTAGATCGCCAACATTCAACAATTATCAAGGTCTAAGCCAAGTGCTCATTATGCACATAGGGCAGCAACTGTTGAGAATAACTTTTGCTGGAGTTTGGCTCATTTGGCTCTATAGATCAGCAGGGGAAGGAGAGAGCACAGGAGAACACAATACTAATAAGCATACAGTTCTGTCTCCAGTATGCACACAATTCAACCAAAGCAGAATAAAGGCTTCCAGAACAAATCACTTCCATTCCTACCACCCACTTCACTGCACTTCCTGCATTACAAATGCAAAACTCTAAGCCACTCTATAAAGGATGACAAAGTTATTTTTAATTGGTGCTTATTAAAAGCTTCTGCTTGGAACAACCTTAGCAACACAATAAATAACTATATTAGATTATAACACAAAGAATTAAATAGGCATGATTTAACATTGATACAAATGAGTAACTAAATAAATAAATGAAGGAGAAGCAATAACTCTTTCTTAAAGGAGAATTTCAATTAATAACTATAGAAGGATTTAAGGAATTAGAAAGTCACCATTAGAATACCACAGTCATCATTTCCATAGATAAGAACCACCAATGGATGCTAAAATGAGTGGGCAAAAATTTAAATAGAAACAGGAATATTTGCATAGTATCCAAGTACCTTCTTCAAAATATTTAGTAATTACAAAGGACAATGAGTACATTTACAGTGAAGAATCATAGCAGAGACCATTTTAACCAAGTAATCAAGTTTAACAAAATTGATAATACATATCAATACTCATCCTCAATCAAATAATGAGAAAATACCAGAAAAACTCAAATTGAGAGGAATTTTACAAAATGACTGATCAGTTCTCTCCAAAGTGTATGGGTTATGAAAGACAAGGACAGCCTGCGGACCTGTCACAGATTACAGAGGACACAACGACTATCTACAATGTCAGGAATGGAATGATTGGAATGTTTTCTGGGAAGAGAATAAGGATATTCGTGAAAAAAAATCAGTGGAATCCAAACGAGCTGTGTACATTAGTTAATAGTATTGTCCCAAGTTAATTTCTTCGTTTTGATAAAAATTTTACGGTTCTATAAGATGTTTACCTAAAGGGAGCCAGCTGAGTGAAGGATAACAGGAATTCCCTACACTATTTTTGAAACTCTCCTGTAAGTCCAAAATTATCTAAAATGTTAAAATCAAAGGTTCCTGGAAGGACCATTTTGTATTTGGAATGTGTGTGCATTCTTTCCGATTATTTGATGGACTGAAATAACAGGGAAGTTCATAGCCTTACTGCTGTGCAAGTACTCGTAGAAGAATAATTTCTTGTCCTACAAGGATCCATATTGAAACCCAAAGCTGAGTGGGAATAAGGGGTCATGTTTTCTGCTGTCCTCCCCCAGCACAAGTTGTTCCCTGTGTGTGGCAAAGTTTGTTTTAGTGTAATGGTTTTTATGAAAGAAGTTGTGAAATTAATATTGGAGCCATAGATAAAAGGGAGTGGGGTAAGGAACAGCTTACTGTTAAAAATAGGACTAATATTTGGTAATACAAAAGTCTTAAGGAGCTGCTAGGCATTACAAGTTAAAGGGGGTACTTGGGAGCCTGTGTGAGAATTTTATTTACCTTTTCCCAGAGAACAGTCAATGGAATATTAATATCGTAAGATATCTTGAGAGAAGGGTTCCATTACAAATATGCTTGGGAAATCCCTATATATTCCATAGAAGTCATATTGGTAATTGCCAGTGTTGCTGCTAAGGAAAAAAGAGAGGGGGGCAGAGAGATAGAGGGGGAGCAGGGGGAGAGAGGGAGAGAGAGAGAGAGAGAAACAAACAAAACTTTCGAACTTTGCTGAAACTATTTCCTAAACATTTGGAAAGAAAACTTATTTTGAAAAATATTCTAACTATTACCATTGTGAGGGGCTAGTATTCTACAAAGTTCAGAGATTGGTGTTCTATCACATAAGTTTTCTCTAACAGCTCCACATAGTAAAGATAGCAGAATTGGAAATGAGAAGGGTGTAGTGAGCGGTATATATTCTTTCTTCCTGTGCCTTTGAATTAAAAAAAAAAAAGATACGGATTTTAATATCCTGTAGAGAAGGAAGATGTAGGTCAAATGTGGATGGGGAAATGAAATGAAATTTCACGGTCTTGGAGCATTAATATACTGTTAGGATTTTTTTTTTTTTTTTTTGGTGTTAAGTAGTAAAAATTGTAATTTCCCTAGCAGTCTAGAGTCACAAGTTAGGAGAGGAATAGTGGAATTTAGTACTTAGGAACCAGCATAGATAGGAATATGTTATTAAGTTAATTCATCTGAAATTAGTAGCACTTCCCCTAATGACCTGGATTAAACTGTACACACTTTCAGTGTTCTGAACACTATATTCATTGCTATTTATTGTATTTCTCCCTTCCTGATTCAAAAGGACACACAAAATATGCACACAAAATATTTGATGCATAAAGAATTACTAAAACACGAACATGTATTCCACATACATGTTTGAGGACATTGCCCAGGGTTAATTTAAAAGCAGATTTTAATTCATTTAAAATCAATGTGCATCTAAGCTGACAACAGGGAAATTTTCTTTATTTCTAATTCTTCTCAAGTGGTAGAAAAATGACTATGACTAATAAAAGACCCCTAGTTTTCTATTACTTTAGAGGTTATTTTAAACTTTTTTTTTTTTTTTTTTGAGACGGTGCCCGGGCTGGAGTGCTGTGGCCGGATCTCAGCTCACTGCAAGCTCCGCCTCCCGGGTTTATGCCATTCTCCTGCCTCAGCCTCTCAAGTAGCTGGGACTACAGGCGCCCGCCACCTCGCCCGGCTAGTTTTTTGTATTTTTTGTAGAGACGGGGTTTCACCATGTTAGCCAGGATGGTCTCGATCTCCCAACCTCGTGATCCGCCCGTCTCGGCCTCCCAAAGTGCTGGGATTACAGGCTTTAGCCACCGCGCCCGGCCCCCTAAACTTTTCTTAAATTTCACCTGTTTAAAAAGGAAATACCATAAAAGTTATTAATAATGTGAATTACTTTGTCACGGCAACAAATTTTTCCAAGTACTCTGCTCTTATGCAACTATTAACCCCTAGTATCTAATTATTATTCAAGAGAAGTTGTATTTGGGAAAGCAAGAAATTGCTTGTCATCTGAAAGGACAAGACCCTCTGTGTAAATTCAAATTATTGCACAGATGAAAATAGCTTTTCAGTCCTAAAATGATTAGAATTTGTATTTTTCACATTTTCTTCCTGTTTTTTGTTTTTATTCTTATGGGATATGAATCACTGGGATCAAAATGTACCATCTTGGCTGAAGTATTAACTTAAGATTTGTGACAGAGACAGTTAGTTGCACATTAAAATTTGTGCTCCTGTTTCAGAGCTTTCATTGAAAAGTGGTCACGCTATTATCAATGTTTTCCAGCCTGCCTTGCATTGAGGGGAGTCCAAGTGCTGAGTTCTTACCAATGGAACGTGAAAGGGCATAATGAGTATCATTTCTGGGCTAAAGTATTTGTGAGCCAGATATGCCTCCACTGTATCACTTGTCCTTCTCCTAGGAGGATGCAAAGAACACTGAGGTCCCAGAAGACAGAGAAAAAAAGCACAGAATGGAAAGAACTTGCATACGTGAAGTATCACCTGGAAGTCAGCTCCCATTAACCAAGAACACAGTGTATTACATAAGAGAGAAATAAACCTCCATTAGGCTAAACCCACTGGAATTTTGATGCATTTTTAAAAAATGGCAGCTATAATAACTCAATCTAATAGTGGTATCTTATTAATTAGTTCAAAAATATAACAAATATATTAGGAAATATGAGTCATGATTACATGTATTTATCTACTTAAAAGAGACAAATAGGTTTTCTTGCACAGGGTGGATGGCCAAAACCAAGGAATGACCATTGTTCTTCTCTGTCATTTTTAAGACGTGGGTTTCTAATGCTTAATCAGTTTTGGACCCAGTGATTTATGTTTTTGGGTAACAAATTATTTAAATTAATTAAGGTTTTAGTTCCAAAGCAAGGCTCACAAATTAGAGTCTGTACACATGGTTAATTTTACTTTTCATGAACCATTCATTGTTAAGAAGTAAAAGCTGTACTGGCTAAAAATTCTTATAAAAATAAATAACTTAGAAAGGGCACACAAATTTCAGTAAAATTTCTTGGTCCCAAGAGTAGGAATTTGCACTCATTTCATAAAACTCGGCCCATTTTCCAGTCTTTTTGCACCTCTATTAATTTCTTACCAGCATCTGTCCTATTGATCACATCACTATATCTGTGTGTGTGTGTATGTGTGTGTGTGTGTGTGTGTGTGTGTCCTTCCTGAATCACTGAATAAAAGCTGAAGTGATCAGAAAGGGATTAAAGGGAAAATCTGTGGTATATTCCAAGAAAATTCCCACAAACTTTATAGGTTTTTCAATTCATCCCTTCCATAAGTTGCTGCAGTATTCAGCAGCCCTACCTACATTCACTTGGAATTTTAAAAGTGGCCAATCACCCTCAGGGCTCTTCCATGAATACTTCAGAAAAATATTCTAGAACTCGTGAATCTTAATCTTCTCTCAGCTCCCATAAAAGACATTAACCATTTAATTCATCATATACTCATAATTTCTCTGGCATTTGGACTCTGTTGCTTTTACGTGTGTTACAAAATTTTCTAACATACTTTCTTGAGGAGAATATTGTTAAATTTCTGGGTAAATAGCATTGTACTAGCTAGCCATGTAAGAAAGAGAGAAGATATCATTGCCAAATGCTATCACAGCCACCTCTAATGAATATTTGTGCCATATTTACTGTTTCTGGAACTCGCTCTATCTATCTATCTATCTATCTATCTATCTATCTATCTATCTATGTATTTTTTTTTTTTTTTTTGAGACAGAGTTTTGCCCTTGTTGCCCAGGCTGGAGTGCAATGGCACAATCTTGGCTCACTGCAATCTCCGCCTCCCAGGTTGAAGACATTCTCCTGCCTCAGCCTCTCAAGTAGCTGGGACTACAGGCACGCACCACCATGCCTGGCTAATTTTTGTATTTTTAGTAGAGACGGGGTTTCACCATGTTGGCCAGGATGGTCTCGATCTCTTGACCTTGTGATCTGCCCACCTTGGCCCTCCAAAGTGCTGGGATTACAAGCGTGAACCACCATGCTCGGCCCTTTTTAAAATTTGTTTAGCGATGGGTTTTCCTATGTTGTTTAGGCAGAACTGGAACTCTTGGTCTCAAGTGATCCTCCCACCTAAGCCGCTGAAATAGCTGGCACTACAAGGGCACACCCCTGCACCCAGCTCAAAATCATATTTTTAATATGCAAATCTCTAGGATTTCTATTCTAGATGTTATAAATAAAAGTCACTCAGTATATGGCTTGAGAAACTTCATTTTAAATAAACATCATTGATGTGTCTTATGTATAGTATATAAAGTTGGCAAACAACTGATATAAAACATGACATTTTTTCTTTATAATCAGAGCAAAAGTTGGGGTGAGTGTGAACGCAGAGATTTGTTAGCTTTTTGGCTACTGAGCTATTTACACTTTTGTCTAAAATATGGCTGGGTTGACCACACACTGTGACTCAAGCTCGGTCCACTCTTTCCTTCTAATTATCAACACAACACGCTGGGGAGGAGGACACTGCCTGCGGGCCTGCATGGGAGTTTCAGAGGCTAGCTAAGCTTCAAATGGAGCCTGGGTTGGGATGATCCAAAGAGACTGCCTCTGCCTGGCCTACTAACCAGTCAGAGCCAGTCCTACCAAAACTCTACCCCGAAAGGGATGAAGAAACTTTTTGGCAAATAAAGTATTACCATGCAAGAGAAGAAACAGTGATTAGAGGGCACCACAGAACTCCATCCATGTTCTCCACTGATTACTCAGTTACAAGGAGGGCTTATCCAATTCCTGACTTCCACGACTTGAAAAACTTAAGGTGGGTTGGTGCAAATATGGTATCTGATGGTTTGGGAGACTGACTAGCTTTGTGTGAGATGCCTTTTAGGCTTTCTCTTGTTTCCTTTTCAATTGTCCAGAGATTAGTATAAAGAGTATTAAGGAAAGAAATAAATTATTTTCCCACTTCTTACAGGATGTCTGCTATACAGTTGAATTTAGTGCATTAAAATAAAAAATACTCAGGTTCAAATCCTGACCCACTACTTCCCATCTTGGTGACTTTGGGGAAATGCTCATGGTTTCTAGGAAGCAGTGTCTTATGTTCTCATTGGTGGTGGTGGTAGTAGAGGGAGTGAATGCTAGCTGGCTTAACTGTTTCCTAACTCTTTAAATTCTAAGCTGTTGGCACAATAAATTCTGGTCATTATTTTTATTAATTTTTTTAGTTATGATTATAACTTACATTGGGGAGCAGCTCTTAGACTGCAGAGGACATTGGGCACCTCTCTTCAGGAAGCAGCACAGACAGGGTACTTGAATGGGGTACTTGAACTAAGAGTTTTGGTTCATTCTAACAATCCTCATGAAGTTTGTTCCATAGTAGGCACTGAGTGTCTTTATTTTCTGGGAGACAGATCATATGGTAAAATGGAATAAACATACAAAAATATGTGTTATCTATTTAGTTAATAGCTTACTTTTCCAGTTCCTGCAGAGGCTACAGGAAGAAGGCTGCGTTCCCACAGAAGTGAAATGCCATCATTTTATCCTATCTCAGTGGGTCAGGAGTCACTTAACTGGGGTGCCATTTGATTGATTGTCTAAACTCAGTACATGACTGTTTAGGTACATGACTGTTTGACTTAGCACAAGCTCAGATGGAAAACAGTGCCTAACCTGTTTATATGTGTCTTTTGTTTGGTTTGTTGGTTGTTTTGAGACACAGTCTTGCTGTGTCGCCCAGGCTGGAGGGAATGTGGCACAATCTCGGCTCACTGCAAACTCTGCCTCCTGGGTTCAAGTGATCCTCCTGCCTTAGCCTCCAAGTAGCTGGGATTTTAGGTGCGCACCAACCATCTCCAACTAATCTTTTATTTTTTTGTAGATATGAAGTCTCACTATATTACCCAGGCTGGTCTCAAACTCCTGGCCTCAGCCTCCCAAAGTTCTGGGATTACAGGAGTGAGCCACCGTGGACGGCCTGTTTATATGTATTGAAACCTGGTCTTTATTTCCCTGATGAACATATATTCATGCTATAATATAATAGAGACTCAGCATTAGAATTTAAAGGCATGGCGCAGAGAAAAAGAAAGGTCAATTTACTGCATTAAGGTTGAAGTCATTCAGATGCCAAATTATTGCTCAAGTCTTAGAGATGGTTTCTTAACCAGGATTTCCTGAAATCGTTGCTTATATTACGGTAGTTTAGTTGGTAATATTATCCCAGTGGACAGAAATAGACAACAGTGGAGTAAAACAGAGAAGAATAAAGGTGAAAGAAAGGTGTCATCCATCTATGACGCTATACCCAGGAGTTACTAAGGCCCAATGCTGCTTGGACTTTCTGAAAAGGCTTAAGAAACACAGTTGAGATAGTTCCATGAGAATGAAAGGGGAAACACCCACTTGCTCTCGCCACGTTGATTAAAAATGACCCCACAGGCATTGACTCCACCCTAAACACACACATACACACACATTTTAGCTGCTAAGGTATAAGACAAGAAGATCCCTTCCCCACCACCCAGGAAGGAAGGAAGAGCTACATTGTTAACCTCAGGAAAAGGCTGTACCTGCTAGAAGAGGATCCCTTGGAAACCAGCAGGAAACTAGTTCCTGCAGACATAGCTGGAGTCACAGGTGAGGTGAGAAGATTTTGAAGTGGTGCAAGGCAGAGATTTGATAATAGAAAACAGATTCCTTGTAAGGCTGTTCTCAGATTTTATCTTTATTTTGCAATGGTCCTTCATTAGGTATGGTGAATATGTGGTATAGTAGAAGTGCTTTCTTAGGGAAAAATCAAGCCAAAAAAAAAAAAAACAAAAAAAACCTCCTTGACCTCAGTAAGACCTCAATAAGCAAGTCAGAGAAAACAGGAATATTTGAAACAAATCAGGGAATATTAAAGACAATACAGCTGAGGTCCAAAAAAGCAGAAAGTACTGAGACCTGGGCTAATTCAATCAAGGAAGACTCTTGGAAACTGGGTGGTCAGAGAGCCCCGGGAAGGTGAGTGTAATCATGTTGTGAGGGTGATCTGCCTATAACACCCATCACCCCATTGATTTCCAGTATTAATCTGGTAGCAATACCTATCGATCTATATGTATTTACATAGGAGCTTATAGTTCATACACTGCTTCACATACATTGGCACATTTAAAAAAAATCTTTTTTCCTATCTATCGTTACTGAATAGCTAACACTTGATGATCCAAAGAGGTTTTTTTTTTTTTTTTTAGGTTTTATTTTGATTTTAATTGATACATAATAGTTGTACCTATTTATGGGGTATGATGTGATTTTTAAAGGCAAAATAAGATGAAAAATTGAAGAAATTATCCAAATAATTCAAACCCAATATTAATGTCATTTCCATCATTCTGTTAGTAGACAACTTTCAACTTCCAAATTAACATCAGCATATTTTTTTTGTAATTCAACCTTTCAGCAATTAACTGCAGTAACTCATTTCTTTGCTCTCTATTTTTTCTTACCAGGTGAGTAAATTTAAAAGATATTTTACATCTCTTTTTACTCTTTAATCTTTTGACTTCATTTAGTATAGATCTATTTTCCTAAAAAATTGAAATCATTTGATTACTTTATTTGTACCCTTTTTTTTGTTGTTCTTTAAAAAGTTTTAAGGTATAAGTGATTAAAAACAAGCCAACAAATCTAATATTCTCTCTCTATATGATAATAGTAATTATTAAATAAGACTAATAAAGTACAAATGCCATATCAACATGAAATAATTGTATCAAAATGTCAAGAGCTTTCAAATAAATTATTCAATAGTACTACACAAACTGCAAAACAAAGAATATTTTTAAAAAGCATTAGGACTTTTATATATACAGGGAAACTGAGGCTTAGTGAAGTTAAGTGTCTTACTAACTCCACATTTCATAATTGGAAGACCTGGGACTAGGCTTATATCGTCTGACTTCTGGGCCAGTGATCTTTCTACAGCAGAATCATGTAGGTGCGAATTAGGCACAGAGTCAAAGTCACAACTTGAATATGGGATTCAGTCAATGCTCATACTGTGGGTTATGTGCAGACTGAATTAGATGGAATAAAGCATACTCTAAGATGTTCCTTCTAGTGTTTTGAGAACTAGTACAGTTTTAGGAACATAAAGGAACTTTCAATTAATATCAGTCATGATTACTATAGTTATATAGATGTAGGACAGGTCTAAGAGCCTGGGGGAAAAACTCAGAGGCAAAGAAGAAGAAGAAGGGTTGGGCAGATACAGCCTTTTTTTTTTTTTTTTGAGGCAGAGTCTCGCTCTGTCGTCGGGACTGGAGTGCAGTGGCCAGATCTCAGCTCACTGCAAGCTCCGCCTCCCGGGTTTACGCCATTCTCCTGCCTCAGCCTCCCGAGTAGCTGGGACTGCAGGCGCCCGCCACCTCGCCCGGCTATTTTTGTATTTTTAGTAGAGACGGGGTTTCACCGTGTTAGCCAGGATGGTCTCGATCTCCTGACCTCGTGATCCGCCCGTCTCGGCCTCCCAAAGTGCTGGGATTACAGGCTTGAGCCACCGCGCCCGGCGTTTTTTTTTTGAGACAGAGTCTCACACTGTCACCAGGGCTGGAGTGCAAAGACGCGATCTCGTCTCACTGCAGCCTCCGCCTCCCAGGATCAAGCGGTCCAGCCTCCCGTCTAGCTGGGATTATAGGCGCCTGCCACCACGTCTGGCTAATTTTTTGTGTTTTTAGTAGAGACGAGGTTTCACTATGTTGGCCAGGCTGATCTCAAATGCCTGACCTCATGATCCACCCGCCTCAGCCTCCCAAAGTGCTGAGATTACAGGTGTGAGCTACCGCGCCCGGCCAGATCATAGCCTTTTAAAGGGAAACAAGGCTGGGAGAGACTTTCAGACGTGTCAACAGCAGAAGTGAAACAGAATGATTAGCAACTGATTTGTGTTCTTTCTCCGATACATCTTTGGAAGCCACCTGTGGTGGCAACGGCTGCTAGGCCCCTCAGCAAGCCTCTAGCAAGACCTGTAGCACCACAGTGTCCAAGTACATTGCATTTTGAATATTTGAAGAAATGCTGTCTGGGCCATAACCAGGTTGGTCTTCTTTTCCGCAGGCATTGCCTCTGGGGAGCTCTGCACAGGGTCCCACACGAGCTCTTAAGTCCAGAGGCAGAAGAGTGATAAAGGATGCATGTTTTGCAAAAACACGCACAGGTCAGCGCTCTTGTCAAAACCTGAATTCACAGAGGCTTGGATATTTATGCCCAAAAGAAAAATCTGTGAATAAATACATGTACATGGTTTCAAAACAGTGTTTTAAAAATTCATCTTATTTAGGGGTTGTAGATACTAGGCATGACTCAGATTTTTAGGAAGAAACAATGGTATATAAAGTTAAAGAAGACAGTTTCATTACTGGCTAGAGAATATGAAATGACAAATAGTAAATTATGTATCACTTCCAAATGTATCTCAAGTGAAAAGCATTAATGTGTCCTAATACTTCATTTCCATTCCTGCTTAAAAAAAAAAAAACTTACTTATCATCAAATGAAAGAAAATATATTTTGTTAAAAGAATTGCCTATTCTAATATTACTTTAAACATGCAAATTCCACCCAAGTCTTCACCCTAAATCTTTATAAAAATTTCAACTATTACATAGAGAGAAATTAAGCAAAATTATGTTGACTACCCATTCTCCTGAAAATCCCAGAATTCGTAATTACCAGGAAACATATGATTCTTATATTAACAATGTGGGTAAATCTGGTCAAGGTTCCTTTTGGCCTTGAACTTTATTGCCAGCCTATAGATGGCAGCAAACTTACACATCATTGCCAGAGTCTAACCCTTCTATTGCTACTTCCAATTACTCTTTCCTACTAGTGTTTTTATTATATGGAGAAGTTATTTATGATTAGAAGTATTGTTATTAAGTAATTCATACATAAACATCATAGCTTTACCAGAACATAATTCAAGAACACACTAGAAAATTGAGGGAAAACAAAAGAAAAATGAAAATAATCAGGAATGAGATTGGCAAAAAGTTGATATTCTCATAGTCAAAACTTGTTTTTGGATTTAGTGTCATTGAGTAGAAACATGGATACCTTTTAATTAGATCATTTGGCGGAATAACATTCTTTAGTATTGTTTAAGCTGAACGATGGTGCCCTATTGCATAGTTTAATCATGTGTACTGCCAATAAAGATTTTCTCTTGAAGTAAATGACTTAGAGTTGTTACATTTATAAGAAAACATATCCAATATGCCTAAAATAATAGGTAGCAATGACCAATTAGCAATGATAATAAGTTTTCATGTGAAGGAATCATCACAGAATGTTCTATTGCCATGGTCTTATTATCTGTTGCCCTTTCTGGAGTATCATCACCACTTAAGAGAGATTTTATTCCATTTATTGATAGTGAGGCCAAATGAACCTTTGATATCAGTTGTATTCTATCCACCATTAGCTGAGAATGGATTTTTTTTTTTTTTCACAGAGAATAATAGGAGATAATGAAGATAAAACCAGTTACTAAAACTAGGGTTCAGTGATCATCAGCACATTAATATTTGCATTTTAGGCCCCAAGGAACTGTTTAGAGGACATCTGCCTTATTAGCCTGGCTTCATGAGCCATAAAGGATTTTGTTTTGCATGATTCATTGTTTAACAAAATGTCACAGGAACAAGACCCATTTGCCTTCTAAAGCCACCTGTCTTCTGGCAGAAACAGGTGTGCAGTCTCCTGGAAGAAACAGGTAACATTCTCACTGTAAAGCAGCACTGACCAAAGAAAGGCCACAAGAGAAATACGCTTACAAGGGAGAAGCTGAAACCATGACAGCTTGGCCATTAGCGCACAAGTATTGGATATGAGACACCCCTTTGTGCTAGCATTTGTTGAGGCTAAGAATTGGAGCTGGTTAGGTATTAACCTCCTAAATTGGTATTTCGGAATGATTATTTATTAGGTAATAATCATCATAGTTTTGTTATATCCAAGAGGAGATCTGTCACATATTTATTTACATGACTTTTTATTTAGTAGTGATATGGTTTGGCTCTGCGTCTTCACCCAAATCTCATGTCTAATTGCAATCCCCATGAATCCTCCATGCTGTCCTCATGTTAGTGAGTTCTCATGAGATCTGATGGCTTAAAACTGTGACACTTACCCCCTCCCCTGGCTCTCTCTCCTGCTGCATTGTGAAGAAGGTGCTTGTCCTCCTTTGTCTTCCACCATGATTGTAAGTTTCCTGAGGCCTCATCAGTCATGTAGAACTGTGAGTCAATTAAAACCTCCTTTCTTTATAAATTACCCAGTCTCAGGTAGTTCTTTATAGCAGTGTGAAAACGGACTAACACAGTTAGACTTTAAATGAACTCAGTGATCTCATCTACCTCCTTACCTAACTCTGCTCTGTTTTTATCAATGCAAGAATATCAGGGAAATCATAGAGGGGATGTATTATATATATTTTTCTAAGACACATAAAAACAAGCACATGATTTAACATTTAAAAATATTTCTGTGTTTAAACAAAGTTTCTGGCATGCTACATGTACTTGATAAATGTTGGCTATTGTTATTATAATTAATTTTTTAGCTATATAAATCTAATGGATAATCTACAGTCAATTAGAACAGAGTCATTGTTAAAATGTTGCTAAGCACTTAATTCTTACATGATATTTACTGAAATTTTAGAATGGGTACAGGGTTTACTTATGCATCATATGCACCAGAATCTGCACAAGACCCTTCACATATGATGTTATATAATCGAAGAAACAATTCTATAAAATAGAGCTAGTCACATGCATTTGTCGGATGGGAACACTCAGAGTAGAATTCATTTGTCACAGAAATAGAAGTCACAGAGACGGAAGGTAAAGTGTTTTGGACAGAGATCACAAACTCAGAAGCCTCTAGGCACCAAGAATGTGGCACATTAGTAGCTAAGAGCAGGAAGGTGATAGTGCTTGATGATGTTAGGTAAAGCACTGAGGAGTGCTGGAGCCTCTGGTGAACTGCAGGGTATACATCCATAGTAAGAATTTCTCCTGCCACTCAGTTCCAGAAATGTTGACTCAGTCTTAGATCATCTTTCAAAAGAAGTGGGCAATGCAGCTGGGTGCGGTGGCTCATGCCTGTGATCCCAACACTTTGGGAGGCCGAGGAGGGTGGATCATGAGGTCAGGAGTTCAAGACCAGCCTGGCCAATATGGTGAAACCTCGTCCCTCCTAAAAATACAAAAATCAGTTGTGTGTGGTGGTGTGTGCCTGTAGTCCCAGCTATTCAGGGGGCTGAGGCAGGAGAATTGCTTGAACCTGGGAGGCAGAGGTTGCAGTGAGCCGAGATTGCACCACTGCACTCTAGCCTGGGCGACACAGCAAGACTCTGTCTCAAAAAAAAAAAAAAGTGCACAATGCAGACTTTTTTTTTTTTCTGTGCAATCTTCTTAGTTTTATTTTTGTCAACTAATTTGAATGTGGGCAAATAAAAAGTTCATCTAATGGTCATAGAGCTACAGATTTTCAACTTCTGCCTAACAGGGAGCTTCTGACCCACTTCCATTTCCAAAGTAAAAGAGATGCTAACATGGACACATTTAGTCTACTTTACTAAATAAAGAGTGAACCTTTCTTTAAAGAGCAAAAGTAAAATAAGTCTGCATTATGATAATTGCACACACACACACTCACACACACAGAGACCTTTTTGAGTCCTCTTTCTTTGCCTTGTTCTGTTCCTTGAGTTATTTTTCTTTTCTTATTCACTAATATTTCTGAGACAGTGATGTAAGTCATAACTTGTCTCAGTCTAGAATTTAGATATTATGTGGGCCAATAAGTGATGAACAACTTCCTGAGGCTTATACATTTCATGTAGTATGAACAATTTGGGCTGGAACACCAAAAGTCATTTTTAAATTTTAAATAGAAAGCATATTTCTTGTTTTAACTTTTGTTTTTTTAAAATATAAAATGAAAACTTTGAGTTTATCATGCCCATACCTTTATATGGACATGACTGAACAGGACTGGGAAGTAACTGCAGAGCCTCATTGATTTGGTTTGGCTCTGTGTTCCCACTCAATTCTCATGTAGAGCTATAATCCCCACATATCAGGGGAAGGGCCTGGTGGAAGTGATTGGATCTTGGGGGTGAATTTCCCTCTTGCTGTTCTCATGATAGGGAGTGAGTTCTCATGAGATCTAGTGGTTTAAAAGTGTGTGGCACTTTGCTTTGCACTTGTTTCTCTCCCCTGCTCCACCATGGGATGATGTGCCTTGCTTTCACCTCACCGTTCATCATGATTGTAAGTTTCTGCCATGGCTGTAAATTTCCTGGGGAGTCAACCATGCAGAACTGTGAGTAAATTAAACTTATTTTCTTTATAAATTACCCAGTCTCTGGTATTTCTTTACAGCAGTGTGAAAACAGACTACTGCACCCATTTTCAGAACCTGCCAGTTGGTTGGCTGATTTTGGAAAAAGGTTCATGTAGTCAGGGTGTAAGTCATGGCCATTAAGAACATGACTGTTTCTGTTGATGCCATGGTTGATTTTTTCAATGCTAAAGATCCACCCACAAATTTCAATCAATCTTTGAAGACTATGGCTAGAGGGATTGGTGAAGGGCCACCCACAAAAGACCTTTTGCTTATTTCAAATTTGACTTCTCACAATACACATTCAGTCTAGTGATTATATGCATGGTGATCATTCGCCACTGCTTTACAATCCTTTTAGGATGTACTTTCCTCAAAGGATTCTGTATTTGAAATTTCTTGTCAACCAAACAAATTATACATAAGAAAAATATGTCACCTTCTAATATTACATTAATCAAATACAAAAACAACTGTCTGTACAATAAAAGCAGTAATTTCCAAATGATGTTAAATTACCTTATTTAATTATATATTTGATATTTAGATATCTTATGCTGTTTTACTTTCTAATTAGTAAGCACTTGTTTTACTTAGATAATAACTTGAAGGTTCTGGAGGCTGTTATTATCAATATCTAGACATTCAGAGACCTTAGAATGAGAACAATGCTTTGTGATCTACGATTTAGAAATTTAATTCTTTATCTCTCATTTGTCCTCAGAAATATTTCTGGATACCGTTAGTATGTCTTCTCTTTTAAGGATGCTTTGTGATTCACTGGATGCCATGCATTCACTATTTTTTTCTCATTTTTTGATAGGCACATGGGAAGAAGAAAATCACAATCTTGGTGTGTCTACAGGATTAATTCCAGAAAGCAGAAAGTGGGCAAAGTGGTTATATACCACTTCCAAGTCTGACCCCAAGTTCCCAATGAGACTTTTTTTTCTCATTGAGATTCTCTTTTTGCTCTCTGGTTAGCCAAATACAGAGAATTAATCACAGACCTTCATGGTTACAAGGGTCACTAATACCACTTTGAGTGGAGTCACCCTTTCAAGATTCCAAAGAATTTCTCTCCAGAATTTCTTTCGGTTGTACTTGCAATTATATTGTATCAAGGTTTTGAGCTTTCAAGATTTACCTGTTTCAGCACTTAGTGTTACTTACTCTGATTTTAAAAATCTTCTCTCTTCTTTCTACTCATTTTGCCCTTTCTTGGGCGCTTGAAAGGGAATTTATTTATTCTTCTTTAAGTGAACCCTTAAAGTTTGTCATTATTCACATGGTAATGCTTCTGATGCTTTGAGTCTGAGATGGGACTAGAATAGATATTTATATCATCCCATCTTATAGATAAGGGTTCCTAGTCTTAAAGTGATTAAATGACTTGCTCAGTTACGAAGCTAATAATAGATGCAGTTGAAACCTAAATGTAGGTCTATCGGCTCAAAATCTTGGCTTTCTTCCCCTAGATGATTCTGACTATTCATTACAAATGCTAAAGACTTGTTTCCCAGATCCCCAAGTCCAGAAGTCATTAACTAATTAATGTCAATGGAAAAGAGTTCACCATCTTTCTAACACTTGCTAGAAAAACAACATCTTTCCACTTTAACCTTCTAATAGCATATAACCCATTTTTTATTCCCTTTCCTGTTTAATATAAGAAGAATTTTAGAGGACAACATATTGACCATAAGAATTGAGTAAAGTGATCATGAGAAATGCAAGTAAAGTAGAAGATATGTCTCTTATGTCATGTTAGTCTCTACCTTTTATGGTTCTATGTGAGACTAGTCTGACCCAAACAAGTCTTCTTTATCCATTTTCACATAGGTTTAAATTTATTTTAAAAACTCAGAACACTGGTGAACAAACTTAGATTTTTTTCTTTCCACATAAGGCGAGGATGCAAGAGTAGGGAGAAATCAATGCCAACACTTTATATTAAGTTTTAGATACATTTACTGAGGCAAAGAACATTCTACTTTCACAAGAATCAAACCAATTTCTTTGAATCCTTATATTGATTGACCTTTCAATAGGTTTACCCGATCTATATTGACAAAGGCATAAAATAATGGATATATTGTGTCTTTATCTGGCATGTAGTACAGGATACATGCTCAAAAATGGTTTGCTGAATGAAAGAATAGATGGACGGAATTAAAAAAAAATGATGGTTCTCAGTCTGGAAACTCTCATCATAAATCAGCAAAGAAAATCAAGCAGGTTTTTTTTTTCAGGATTTTTAGAAGTGCCACAGAAACTGAACCTTTCTCTACAATACAGTTGCTCTAGGTTAGCTAAATCACCATGTTTCTTTCCTTTTGCTTGGAATGAATCAGATCAATGTGGCATGTAAGATGCCTCATGTTGCACGGAAACTATGATCGATACTTACATGTCTGATTTAAAAGGAGGAAATTGATTGGTTGTTACATAACAAAATAGTTGAGTAGAAAAAAATCCTTCCAGAAGTGACTAATGAAGAGCAACTGTGAAATGTATTATTATTGGTGGTTGAATATACTGTATACAACTGCATTAAAACAACATACAAGGGAAATAAGGAACTGTGCCTCATTCAAAAGATACCTGATAATTGCTAAGAAACTAAAGAGGATCCATTGGATAGTACTCCATGAAGAAGGCATAAAAGCAAGCAAATTTATTGTTTAATCCAGGAGAACACATACCTAGTTTAGATCCATCTAGGACTTAACTCTAAGTTTTTATTAGTGTTGCCAAGTATTATTATTCCAGTTTCTAAAAACTTTCTACTATTGTTAAATTTGAAAAACACATCTTGTAAAATGATAAAAGGTTTTCTCCACTAAAGGTGAAATAAAAATTCACAGTCCCAAATGAGTCCTAATTCAACATGAATTAAGCATATCAAGTGTTGTGTCTGAGTTGTTAGGCCCTTTCTTATTTTTGTTTCTGCATTATGCATACTTTGGGGATCTATAAAGCTTGATATAAATCTGGAAATCCCATGAAAACAGAATCTCATGAAATTTTCAGGACTCCATGCCTTGATCAGGTTGAAAATATGCTGGCACAGCCAGCATCAGCTTCAGCCAAATCATGGATGTGCAGAGGGGCCCAGCAGTACTGAATGCAAAGCAACTTTAGCAAATAAGTTCAAAGTGTTTGCAAAACTTCCCAGAAGTAGTGCCACAATTTCCGGGCAGAGGCTCAGGTATGAAAGTTCTTATGTCAAACGGATCTGTCTAGTAATTCCTGGCATAGGCAATTCTAAGTGGATAGAAAGTACAGCTCCCAGTTTGCTCAAGCTCAGCCAAGAGTATTATTCTTTTCAGCATAAATATCACCCTTCAGTTCTCATTCACTAGGAAAGAGGAACCCGAAGTTAGATTTTACTTGCCTCTTTAATAAAGGAAAGCAGCAATTATTAGGGGCTTCATTGTACGATATTCTGTGTGAGACACTTTTTAAATTTTATCGCATTTAATCTCCTTGAAAATATTTATTGTAACTATTATTATTTTTATGTCACTGGAAACGCTCAGAGAGGTTGAGTAACTTACTCAAGGTCACACACATCACTGAGCATTAGAAGCTCAAACGTCTTTCTGACTTGAAAGTTCAAGCCCTTTTCAATATACCGAGAAAGATTGCTTTAGAATTTTGGAATACAATATATTTTTGAAATACTTTTCTTTTTTGTTGTTGTTATTTATTTTTTGTTTTGTTTTGTTTTGACATGGAGTCTTGCTCTGTCGCCTAGGCTGGAGTGCAGTGGCACGATCTCGGCTCACTGCAAGCTCCGCTTCCCGGGTTCACGCTATTCTCCCCTCTCAGCCTCCCCAGTAGCTGGGCCTACAGGCACCTGGCTAATTTTTTGTATTTTTTAGGAGAGACGGGGTTTCACCGTGTTAGCCAGGATGGTCTCGATCTCCTGACTTCGTGATCCACCCGCCTCGGCCTCCCAAAGTGCTGGGATTACAGGCGTGAGCCACCATGCCAGGCCTTTTTTGTTTATTTCTAATATATAGATGTAAGTCCGTCTCATGATGAGAGATTACAATGGCTCAAAATTCATTTTTACAGTGAAAGTTCACTGAACTCAAGGCTCTGCCTGTTAGTAATCAAAAGATAAATGACATTTTAAGTCTTGTAGTTTTGAAATAATTTTGTTTTATCAAAAGCAGAAAGGAAGTAATTCACATAGTGATCAACGATCTCAAATGGGTTTTCTTTCTCTGTCTTTTCTTTGGCTTCTTAACCTGCTTACAAGGTTTTCTGCAGCACACTTAACAGAAAATGAAGCTTAAAGCTGATTTAATGAAAACGTGGCAAAAATGCTGTTGGGCTCAAGGATATGTAATAATGGATATAGGTGGCCGATGGAGCTTGAAAGATAGCGACCAAATACGTGGGAGAGTTAACATTCCACCCACTGCCCTCACTCAGGAAACCTTTTTACTTCCACACCACCACCATGTACTCATGGACAGTTAGGTTAATTCCGATTGCCATTAGGCTCCTTAGGGGTAACTCTAGGGGTAGGGATTCCCATTAGGGGACATGGAATTTAGTGGTATTGAGGCTAATTTTTTTTTTTTTGAGACGGAGTCTTGCTCTGCCACCCAGGCTGGAGTGCAGTGGCTGGATCTCAGCTCACTGCAACCTCCGCCTCCCGGTTCACGCCATTCTCCTGCCTCAGCCTCCCGAGTAGCTGGGACCACAGGCGCCAGCCACCCCGCCCGGCTAATTTTTTGTATTTTTAGTAGAGACGGGGTTTCACCGTGTTAGCCAGGATGGTCTCGATCTCCTGACCTCGTGATCTGCCCGTCTCGGCCTCCCAAAGTGCTGGGATTACAGGCTTGAGCCACCGCGCCCGGCCTGAGGCTAATTTTTGAGGCAACCACAGGTGGTGTGAGTTGTGATTAAATTCCTGGAGGTTTCAAGGGAGCCCAAGCAGAAGGAAGAGTCTTCCAAACACGAAAACAAAGAAACAGAAAACCCCCAAAACGAAACAGTCAGAGACTTTGAATTGCATACATTTTGTCTTAGTTCGTTTTCATGTTGCTGATAAAGACACACCCGAAACTGGGAAGAAAAAGAGGTTTAAGTGGACTTACAGTTCCCAACGGCTGGGGAGGCCTCAGAATCACGGCGAGAAGGGAATGGCACTTTTTACATCCGAGGCAAGAGAAAAAATGAGGAAGAAGCAAACGCGGAAACCCCTGATAAACCCATAGATCTCGTGAGACTTAATCGTTATCGTGAGAATAGCACCGGAAAGACCTGCTCCCATGAATAAATTCCCCCCCCCCCCCCCGCCCCTGGGTCCCTCCCACAGCACGAGGGGATTCTGGGAGATACAATTCAAGTTGAGATTTGGGCGGGAACGCAGCCAAACCATATCAGATACTTAGGGACCATCTGGTACCAATCCTACAATTTCCAACCGAGACTCGGTAAGTCAAGTCACTTTTCTAAGTTCACACAGCTGCTAAGGGGCTGAATCGGTCTTCAGCTCCGTGACCATGATTTAAAAGCACGCAGTCTTTAACGACTAGATTCATTCTTTGGCTTCGACCAATGAACTCCTTTAGGATTCTATTCTGTTATCTAGAAAATGGGAATGATTATACCTAACTCACTAGCCATTTGTGGGGAACACGTTAGTATGTGAAAAAGAAGGAGCTGAACGCTCAGCAAGGAACTCGGCAATTATTACTGGGTTTGCAATAGTAGTTAAGCAGTAGTAAAAGGAGTTCAGTGATAGCAAATTTGGGAGAAAAATCGTGCCTAAAATTGAGGCATTAATACATCGTTGAATGCCCTTTCCCATAAACTGTGTTTTAATTTCCTCAAATAAAATTCATTACTTGTGGAAGATTTGTTGTATAGTTTGTATAGTTTGAAAAGTCATTAAGACATAGGCTTTGGGAATTAAAAATATATATTTATTAAATCTATTAAATAAGTAAGATTTTGGTCTTTGGGGTAAATAGACCTCTTATTGTTTTTCTACCAAGTAATTGCAAGGTTTGATTTCCTTTGTGTTAAACCACAACTGATTTGTCTCATAATTTTATTTTCAGCACTTATCATCAGTCTTACCTTTCACAAATCTCCTCTTATGTACTTCAAATTCAAGCCACTGTTCTTAAAGATACACACAGGAATATATGCAACTATTGCCCAATATAAATAGAATGCATTTGTTGTTCTGCTAAATTACTTTTAACTGTTAAAAAAATAAATATAAGCTTGTGTGGTGTACATTACTATTAGTTTTCAATTTCAAATTTATTCTGTAATCCTGGAGCTATATTTTATGCAAGCAAGAATGTACATGTGGACACTCATCAAGTAGTTTTAAAATTCTTAGTTAAAAAAGTATTTAGAATATTCTCATGCAGACATAAATGAGAATATCCTAAATATTTATTTATGTAAACTAGTCTCTATGCTTCCCATCGGAACTGAAAACATAACTAAGTGTTTTTTGTTTGTTTATTTGTTTGTTTTGAGACAGTCTTGCTGTATTCCCTAGGTTGGAGTGCAGTGGTGAGATCTCTGCTCACTGCAACCTCAAATTCCCGGGTTCAAGTGATTCTCCTGCCTCAGCCTCCCAAGCAGCTGGTACTACAGGCGGCCACTACCACTCCCAGGTAATTTTTGTATTTTTAGTAGAGATGGGGTTTCACCATATTGGCCAGGCTGGTCTTGAATTTCTGACCCCGTTGATACGCCTGTCTAGGCCTTTTAAAGTGTTGGGATTACTGGCTTGAGCCACTGTGCCTAGCCAGAAAACATAACTAGGTGTTCTTTACCAGAGCTATAAAGCTATTAAAATGAAAAGCTAAAAATATTTTTGGAAGAATACCTTTTCTGGTTGATTATACTGGTGAGGCAACTGAATGACAGGGACTGGGTGTGAAAGAAACTTGTTGTGTACTTCTGTTGTACTTACACATTTTGAATCATATGTATGAATCATTTAGTTATAAATGAAGCCTTTGAATTGTTATTGGCAACATTTAAAATACTTTTAGACATATGACCTATATATCTTGGTAGTCATGAGAATGATCAAAGTTGAAGTTATTTACAATATTTGAAATTTTTATTAATGTTTGCTTCTGTGTTAGGAGAAAAGTAATAAGAATATTTCTTATTAGAAAAAGAAATAGCATTCAGAGATATAAGAAATATAGACATAATGTACAATATAATAGTCACTAGCTATGTGTGGTTGCTGAGTACTTGAAATGTGGTTATTCTTACCTGAGGTATAGTGAAAGTATAAAATACACATTGGATATAAAAGATTTTTAGAAAAGAAAGACTGCAAAGTGTCACATTAATAGTGTATATATTGATTACATACTTAAATGCTAACATATATTGGATTAAATGAAATATATTACTAAAATTAATTTTGTATGCTTCCTTTTACTTTTTAATGGAGCTACTAGAAAATTTAAAATTATATAGTTTTCCATTCATAGCTCACTTTATTTCTCTCATTTCTCTAAAGCACTGTTCTAGATAAAGGATTAGCAAATAACTGCCTTTGGGCCAAATCCTATCTATCACCTCTTTTTGTAAATAAAATTTTATTGGAACACAGCCATATTCATTTACTTACGTATTATATATGGCAGAGTTAACTAGTTGAGACACATGGCCAGCAAAGTCTAAAATATTTACCATCAGGCTTTTTCTAGAAAACATGTGTGGAGCTTTGGTATAGACTCTAGGCTTCTAAAAGTAATATTATTTGCAGGTAGTCTAAAGTGCATATTCATTTTTTAAAAAAGGCTTGAAAAATGCAAAACATACAGAGAAGATATATTTAGGCTAAGACTGTGTAACACAGTGCAAGTCCCCTTCAAAAATTACCTTTACTTCCTAATATTGAAATAGGAAACTCATAAAGGCAAGCCATGATTAAACATTGGATAGATGAGTAAATATTCAGTAACTTCCATTGCAAAGTTCTAAAACAATCAAGGTGAGTAAAACCTTGGGTTTTACAGTTGAAAAATATCATCTCTGTCATATTCCATAGGAGTATTTGCTATAATTTGAATATTCATCCCCTCCAAGTGTCATGTTGAAATGCGATCCTCAGTGTTGGAAGTGGGGCCTATTGAGAGGTGTTTGAGTCAGAAAAGCGGATCCCACATGACTAGATCAATGCTCTCTTAAGAAGGCAGCGAGTGAGTTCTGACTCTTTGAGCTTCTGTGGGAGCTGGTTGTCAAAAAGAGCCTGGCACCTCCCTCCTCTCTCGTCCTTCTTCCCTCACCATGTGATCTCTACATGCCTATTCGCCTTCGTTTTCTACCAGTATTGTAAGTGTCCAGAGGCACTCACCAGAAACAGAGGCTGGTGCCATGCTTCTTGTACAACCTGCAGAACCACGAGACAAGTAAACTTCTTTTCTTTATAAATTACCCAGTCTTGGGTATTCCTTACACCAACACTAAATAAACTAAGACTGTGTTTAATAGAGTGTCTTATCAAATGCTAGTCTCATTCATTGTTAATAGATGTTGCCCAGAAAAGTGGTATATGATCAGAGAAGTTTGCTTTTTAGTCTAAGAAGGTTTAATAGGTTTACTGTAGATTTTTCAGAACATTTAATATATTAATATGCATCGTATGTATCAAGGAAGATAAATTCATATAGAATATGTTCTAAAATTATTAGACCATTGAATCTTTTTTTTTTAATTTGCAGTGACTGCCGTGTATTTAGTATACAATGGTACCAATGATTATTACTTTTATTGTTCAATTTGTGGGCCACAGTGCCCAAATATTTGGTTAAATATTATTCTGAATGTTTTGATGAGTTTTTTTTTTTTTTTTTTTCCTTTTCTGGATGAAACTAAGATTTAAATCAGTGAGCTCTGAGTAAAGTAGATTTCCCTCCAAAATGTGTGTGGACCTCATCCACTCACTTGATGGCCTTCATAAAACAAGAAGGACCTCCCCTGAGCAGGAGAAAATCATCCTGCAAACAATCTTCAGATTTGAACTGCAAGATCAGCTCATCCCTGAATATCCAGCAGATAACCTACCCTGCAGATTTTGGATTTGGTAATCTCCATAAACATATGAGCCAATTCCTTAAGATAGCTAGATCTCTCTCTCTCTCTCTCTCTCTCTTTCTATCTATCTATCTATCTATCCCGGTAGGATATATGAATATACATATGAATATACAGATACGTGTGTATGTATATGTGTATGTACATCAAACATATACATGATATATCATATATACATATATGTATGTATATATGTATGTATATACATATACATACACACAGATATCTATATATTCACACATACATTCATATATATTACAGGTTCTGTTTCTCTGGAAAACCTTGACTAATCTAGTACCTAAGACTTTAGTATCTTGTATTGGCTCTAAAATTGCCATTAGAGGTATCTGTTAACCCAACCTCTAGGTAACTCTGCTTAGACCTCAGCAGAGAAGAAAAATGCTCTGTTATGTGAAAAAGATAAATCTAGCCTCTCCATCTTCATAACAAAATATCAATTTTATCTTGATTGTTTTTCAGAACCTATGAGAAAAGGAAGAATTTAGTTTTTTAAAAAATAACACGTAAAAGATGTGTCATCTACTCAGAATTCTGTATCTAAATAAATAATTGTCAAGAGTGGGTGAAGAGTGTGAGATTTTACCCTATGTTCAAGCTACTAAGTTACTCTACAACAATTTTGTAGATGCAAGCAGTAGACATGAAACTCCAGGGTTATAAACAAGGGCTGTATTAGTCAAAGCAAAAGCAGTAGACAGAATATCCACGTTTTCTTCCACAGCTTCCCTAAGCCCCAGGTCTGACAGGGTGACAAGCAGTGGAACAGATGGCATTTTCAGTGGGTTGCATACAGCAGAGAAACCCAGAGCTTAGGGAACTAAATTTTTATAATAATGTAAGTATGCCTTTCTCTCTTTCCAAAAGGAGATAATATCTCCATCTTCAATGCTTTTTGCTATATACACTTCCCTGAAAAAATTGCCAGAGCAAGACCAGGTGGGGGTGACTCATACCTGTACTCCCAGAACTTTGGGAGGCTGAAGTGAGAGAATTGCTTGACACCAGGAATTCGAGACCAGCCTTGGCAATATAGTGAGACTGTGTCTCTACAGAAAATCAAATTAGCTGAGCATGATAGCACACCTATAGTCCCAGCTACTTGGGAGGCTGAGGTGGGAAGATCGCTTGAGCCTGGGAGATTGAGGCTTCAGTGAGCCATGATTCTGCCCCTCTCCTTGCACTCTGGACAACAGAACAGGACCCTGTCTGTAAAAAAAAAAAAAAAAAAAAAAAAAAAGGAAAAGAAAAAGAAAAAATTGCCAGAGCAAAGGCAACAAAGGCATTCAGTGTCTCTGCTCACAAAATATGTTAAAATGGTAGATGTCCATGGATAATTATCTATCAAAAATAAGCAAGTATGTAACTATGAATTATGTATGTACATATATACATACACATATACATAAAATATATTTAATTGTATCCTTTTGTTAACTCAGAATAACAGGAAAGTACACAATCAGCCTCATCTCAACAGGTGGGTCACCTTTCTGAAATACATTTAGTAACTTACTGTGATAGTATACATTATTTATTTTACAGAAGTTTGATCCCAGAATTAATCATATGAAGATCACTTCTGCTTGTTTGATAAAACCATTTTGACAATAATGTTAATTCCATGGACCCAGAATTACATAAAGATTTACTTGTTAATTTTTTTTTTTTCCAATATGGCATCATGGAAAACCTTCTCTCTTGGATAATTGTTATGTTTTCTTTAGTGTAATAAAAACTACTCAATACACTACTCAACTACTCAATAACAATATAATAATGATCACTAATTGTTAATTAGCCAGAGCTATAATAAGTAAAATAAATAAACCAACAGGAAGCAAAGCTGGGTTGGGCATCTTCCCTTTGTATACAAGCAGGAAGTACAGCCACTCAGAGAGCTCCTTACTGATTTTGGTTATTTCATAACAACAAAGAAAAATAGAAATAGATAAATAATATAAAAGAGAAATAGAGAAATAGAAATAGATAAATAATATAGAAGATTACAACAGTTTAATTTTTAAAACAGTTTAATTTTATAATAATATAAAAGATTAAAAGAGTTTAATTTTAAAGCTTCTGTATATGAGGGATTGCAATCTTTGCTTATATGCCTCCCTTTTTCTAAACACTTTCATTGAATCACACATTACATATACAACTCTTTAGAGCTTTCCCAATCATTTTTTATTTTTCTCTTTAAAATCTATTATCCTATTCACCTAATGGTGGAAATCCCAAATTTCCTACCACCAAGATAATACTGGTATGGCATGTTTATTTATTTATTTAGTCATTTAAGATGCACTGAGAGGCCGGGCGCGGTGGCTCAAGCCTGTAATCCCAGCACTTTGGGAGGCCGAGACGGGCGGATCACGAGGTCAGCAGATGGAGACCATCCTGGCTAATACGGTGAAACCCTGTCTCTACTAAAAAATACTAAAAACTAGCCGGGCGAGGAGGTGGGCGCCTGTAGTCCCAGCTACTCGGGAGGCTGAAGCAGGAGAATGGCGTAAACCCGGGAGGCGGAGCTTGCAGTGAGCTGAGACCCGGCCACTGCACTCCAGCCTGGGTGGCAGAGCAAGACTCCGTTTCAAAAAAAAAAAAAAAAAAAAAAAAAAAAAAAAAAAAAAAAAAAAA